>NW_011494547.1:409144-414271 GCF_000754665.1 Bison bison bison
AGGATGGTGGGCGGGTGGTGGGAGAATGGTGGGAGGGTGATTTTGGATCCCAAGAAAATAAAAACAGTTTACTGTGTGCAACCACCATATAGTCTATTGGTTGATGCCTCCCTGGGTCTCTGGTTTCTGGGGAGCTTGAGATGGAGCTGTTCTGTTTGGTACTGATGTGGTTGGCCATGCCTATATGCACTTGTCAAATATCCTAGAACTATAAAGAATAAATTGTATGTAGTTGAAAAACCAGTTGAAATGTTCGGGATTCAGGATGAAATTAAGACTGTGGCAAACGAATCTGTGTTATAAATGTATATTCACATTCCCTCACAGACAGGGTGGGGAAAAGGAGCTTACAAATAACTTTGGATAAATGTGCTTTGACCAGATAAAAGCAAAAGGAAATGGATATGAACACTGTACTCTAACTGACAAGTTTGCTTCTGACTGGTGTTTCTGTTAACAATTCTGAACCTGCTTTTCATATATACTGGATTGAACAAGTGTTTTGATGGTGGATGGGATGGTGGATGGTGGATGGTGGGAGCTAGGTCTCTCATTGTTGGAGAGACAAGTATTGGTTGGCCAAAAAGTTCATTTGGGTTTCTGTGTGCTGCCCTAGGGAAAAACCCAAATGAACTTTTTGGCCAACCCAATAATAGATAAATCAGGTGGAAAGAAAGGTTAGACTAAAGCTTATGCAACTGAACTGGGGTGGATGCATTAATATGAATACATCTGTGTTTTTATCTGTTCATATTTAGATAGATAAACACAAAAATAATTATAGATGTGAGTATATATATGGGTTAGTTTACATATATGTATTCTCTTGTTCTGCCTGCTTATAAAGCCTTGAATAGTGATGCTACAGTAGCAATAAGCACACTTAGCACTCAGATATTGATTTTGAAATACCAGTGAAAGAAAACAAGGCTCCTTAGGGAAATGGTTGATTCTGAATCTGAGTAGGGACCATATATGATAAACTTGGAATCTTGTAATGCCTAAAAGTAAGAATGGGCTCTAAAAACAAAATGATGAAGTTAAGAAAAAGGGAAGCAGAAAACAGCTAGAAAGAACTTCCAGTGGTCAAAGAAATTAAGCAACAAAATAAACAATGTGGTACTATATTACATCTCAAAATACAAAATAAATATCCATGTGTCCATACTAATATAAATAAATGACCAAGTGAATAAATATCTGGGAGAAAAGGGACAAATCTCCCAAAGGAAAATTCTAAAAGATATAAGCAGATAGTCAACCTCCAGGAGGGGGAACTTAACCTTAAGTGCCTGCTAGACTTAGTAATTTGCATCCAAATAATAGATTATACAAAGCTGAATCTTTCCTCTGAATTGCCCTTGGCAGAAGCAAGCTGCAAGTCTCGAGGTTATCAGCTTATGACTGCCCTGCCACTCACCCTCATCCAATAACTTGTTGATGCAGGGGATGATCTAGAAGACAAAGAGTCACCCTCTTACCTCAAACACTGAAGGTTATGACAGCTCCAGAGTCCCTGGTAAAATTTGCTGGAATTTCTTTTTCAATTGCATCAAAGTCCAACTTCTCCTGACTCAACCATGTTCTTTTCTTTCATTTATATTGTTCCAGACAGGCCTCTCTAGGGAACCTCCTGCCCGCAAATCCCCATTTCAAAGTGACTTCTCAGGGGCCTTAACTAAGACACTCCGCATAAAAGGAGGAGACAGGATGAATATAGGAGATAGTTGTATAGTGAAGAAGAACATATTAGATTAGGGAGCACATGCAAGGATGAAACAGGAATAAAAACTTGGAGAAGCAAAAAATGATAAGTAGATTTGATGAGTTTAGAGAACAGGGTATAAGGCACAGAATGACAGGTGATAGACACATTTGAGAGAATGGAGATAGAAAACCTCTTGGAAGACAACAGCAGGAGTGAATCCTGAATGTAGAGGGAGTCTCTCCTCTCCCCATAGATTTTCTAACACCCTTTGAGTAAGCCCTAAGTGTGGCTCTTCTACTCAGCTTTAGCCACTGCTCTTGGGTCACTGGAATGACCTGACCCTGTCATTGTGACCCTGGGTCACTTTGGCTCAGCCCAAACTGTCATACTAGTTTTACAGTCTTAATTTTTAATTTAGAAGTGTTGGGGAGTGTGTAATTTCCTCAGTTCTGTCTCGCCACAGCAAAAATTTGAAATGGCAGACCATTGTTACAGCTTGGTTACAGCTCAGTTTTATTTGGCAAGCAAAGGAAAATACATCCTGAAGGCATGAGGGTGGGCCAACCCAAAAGAGGTGAGCGGCTCAATTTTGGCTCCTCTTTTTATATATTTTTTCTTCTCCCCCTGAGCCTGTCCTATGTAAACTGGGCTAGTCAGGAGGGCTGTTTGTTTCACCTGAGGTTCTCACTCTAGCCCTTGGACCTCCCTTTGTTCTATTTTTGTGGGCTTTTTCCTTTCTTTGTCTTTTAACCACCACTCTTTTGGACTCCTTTTTCCTATTCTAACTACCTAACATTGCCCCCTCCATGGACAGAGGAGCCTGGTAGGTTGCAGTCCATAGGGTCACTAGGAGTCGGACACAACTGAGCCACTTCCCTTTCACTTTTCACTTTCATGCATTGGAGAAGGAAATGGCAACCCACTCCAGTATTCTTGCCTGGAGAATCCCAGGGACGGGGGAGCCTGATGGGCTGCCGTCTATGGGGTCGCACAGAGTCGGACACGACTGAAGTGACTTAGCAGCAGCAGCAACAACAACACTCCCCCTCCCCCAAGAGATGGGAGGCAAAATTCTTTGGGAATAGGGGCATTGAGGTCTTTCTGGCTACTTGCTGCTGAGCTGGGATGGCAAGGGACATTGGGCCTCCCCCTAAAGCCTCAGAGTCTTTATAGTGATGTTCACCTAAGGATGAGTGGTATTTTCTGTCGTTGGGTATAGTTTTATATATCCTTGTTGAACTGGCACTGCATGTTGTAGCTTGATGACCTGGGCAGAGACAAAATGGGTTAAACAATTGATAATATATGGAGCAATCATAAGAAGCATCAATATGGTGATAACAGGGATTAGCAGGGGCAATAGCCAACTCCAAATTACCCCTTGCCAGGAGAAGGATCCCCCAAAGAGAGGTTGTAGCCAGCTCAAGAACTCTCCAGCTCATTCTTTGAGATCCCATAGGATCTGAATGTTTTTCTTGAGGACTGTGAGACTTTCTTTAATTTAGCTCTAGGTATATACCCAGAAACAATACATCTCATTCAAGATGGCTTAAGTCCCTCCTTGTTCAGTGATCAGGAGATCTATATCCTGTCTATTTTGTGGTACAATACCTGCCAAGCTGTGTTGGCTCTTTAGAGATGTCCTGAGAAATCTTATCCCCAGAAATTTGATTTTGGGGGTGTTCACTATAATGGCACTCATTTGTAGTCCTGAATAGGTATCTGAGATCTCCCAGAAGCTCACAGGTGTATTGAGTGGCCTTTTCTGTTTTCTTCCATGGCTTGATTCATAAGTAGTGAATCCAGGAGTCATGCCCTGTTACTTTGACTGCTTTGGGGGCAGAAAGTATTACAGGGTAGGGGCCCTTCCATGTGGGATGGAGTTGAGCCCTTGGGGACCCATCTTTCCAGACTTTAAATAGGATTTGAGTCCCTGGAGCATATAGTGATGGCTGTTTAGAATCTTTTGTGTCCTGGTTGACACCTCACAAGTGTATATCCTGTTGAAATTGCCCAATGGTCATGATATAAGACCAAAGATCCTCTTCCTGAATCTAGGAAGAGGTCATTGACATAAACAAAAGGTCTCCCATATAGCATCTCATAAGGACTAAAACCAACCTGTTCCTTAGGGACAATATGGGTGCAGAGGAGAGCTATTGGTAAAGCTTCCTTCCATCCCAGGGAGGTCTCCTGGGTTATCTTTTTTATTGCTAATTTTAAGAATTGGTTGGCTCTTTGTACTTTTCCTGAAGACTGAAGCCTCCAGGCAGAATGGAGATAATAAGTAATGCCTAATGCTTTAGAGACCGCTTGGGTGACCTACTCCTAAGGTACCAGATGGTGTCCCATTGTCACTTGGTAATAACTTGGGCAGACCAAATCTTGGAATGATTTCATGAAGCAGTTATTTTACCACCTCATCAGCCTTCTCAGGCTGGGTGGGAAAGCCTTCAATCCATCCTGTGAATGCATCTATCATGACTAATACAGATTTATACCCTTGAGAAATGCATCTGGGTGAATTCCATCTTCCAGTCCTCTCCTGGGTAGGTCTCAGGTTGGATAAGCAGGGCCAGCTGGGATCTTCGAGTTCCTTGGGGGTTGTTTAATTGGCAAGTAGAACAAAAGAAGACCACTTTTGTTGTGCAGAAGCTCTTAATTTTAATTAGATCCCATTTGTTTATTTTTGCTTTTATTTCCAATATTCTGGGAGGTGGGTCATAGAGGATCCTGCTGTGATGTATGTCAGACAGTGTTTTGCTTATGTTTTCCTCTAGGAGTTTTTATAGTTTCTGGTCTTATGTTTAGATCTTTAATCCATTTTGAGTTTATTTTTGTGTATGGTATTAGAAAGTGTTCTAGTTTCATTCTTTTACAAGTGGTTGACTAGTTTTCCCAGCACCACTTGTTAAAAGAGATTGTCTTTAATCCATTGTATATTCTTGCCTCCTTTGTCAAAGATAAGGTGTCCATAGGTGCATGGGTTTATTTCTATTTTGTTCCATTGATCTATATTTCTGTCTTTGTGCCAGTACCATACTGTCTTGATGACTGTGGCTTTGTAGTAGAGCCTGAAGTCTGGTAGCTTGATTCCTCCAGTTCCATTCTTCTTTCTCAAGACAGCTTTGGCTATTCGAGGTTTTTTGTATTTCCATACAAATTGTGAAATTATTTTTGTTCTAGCTCTGTAAAAAATACCGTTCGTAGCTTGATAGGGATTGCATTGAATCTATAGATTGCTTTGGGTAGTATACTTATTTTCACTATACTGAACCTTCTGATCCATGAACATGGTATATTTCTCCATCTATTAGTGTCCTCTTTGATTTCTTTCATCAGTGTTTTATAGTTTTCTATATATAGGTCTTTAGTTTCTTTAGATAGATATATTCCTAAGTATTTTATTCTTTTCGTTG
>NW_011494547.1:414492-424668 GCF_000754665.1 Bison bison bison
AATGCTTTCAGTTTTTTACCATTGAGGATAACGTTTGCTTTGGGTTTGTCATATATAGCTTTTATTATGTTGAGGTATTTTCCATCTATTCCTGCTTTCTGGAGAGTTTTTATCACAAAAGGATGTTGAATTTTATCAAAGGCTTTCTCTGCATCTATTGAGATAATCATATGACTTTTATTTTTCATTTTGTTAATGTGGTGTATTACATTGATTGATTTGCAGATATTGAAGAATCCTTGCATCCCTGGGATAAAGCAAGGTGAAAAGACAGCCTTCAGAATGGGAGAAAATAATAGCAAATGAAGCAACTGACAAACAACTAATCTCAAAAATATACAAGCAACTCCTACAGCTCAATTCCAGAAAAATAAAAGACCCAATCAAAAAATGGGCCAAAGAATTAAATGGACATTTCTCCAAAGACATACAGATGGCTAACAAACACATGAAAAGATCCTCAACATCACTCATTATCAGGGAAATGCAAACCAAAACCACTATGAGGTACCATTTCACGCCAGTCAGAATGGCTGCAATCCAAAAGTCTACAAGCCATAAATGCTGGAGAGGGTGTGGAGAAAAGGGAACCTTCTTACACTGTTGGTGGGAATGCAAACTAGTACAGCCACTATGGAGAACAGTGTGGAGATTCCTTAAAAAACTGGAAATAGAACTGCCTTATGATCCAGCAATCCCACTGCTGGGCATACACACTGAGGAAACCAGAATTGAAAGAGACACGTGTACCCCAATGTTCATTGCAGCACTGTTTATAATAGCCAGGACATGGAAGCAACCTAGATGCCCATCAGCAGATGAATGAATAAGAAAGCTGTGGTACATATACACAATGGAGTATTACTCAGCCATTAAAAAAATACATTTGAATCAGTTCTAATGAGGTGGATGAAACTGAAGCCTATTATACAGAGTGAAGTAAGCCAGAAAGAAAAACACCAATACAGTATACTAATGCATATATATGGAATTTAGAAAGATGGTAACAATAACCCTGTATACGAGACAGCAAAAGAGACGTTGATGTATAGAACAGTCTTTTGGACTCTGTGGGGGGGGGGGGATGATTTGGGAGAATGGCATTAAAACATGTATAATATCGTATAAGAAACGAATCACCAGTCCAGGTTCGATGCAGGATACAAGAAGCTTGGGACTGGTGCACTGGGGTGGCCCAGAGGGATGGTATGGGGAGAGAGGTGGGAGGGGGGTTCAGGATGGGGAACATGTGTACACCTGTGGTGGATGCATGTTGATGTATTGCAAAACCAATACAATATTGTAAAGTAAAAATAATAATAATAATAAAAAGAAGACCACTTGCCTTATAGTTGTTTGGAGGCTTGTTCCTCTGAAGGACCTTTCTAGTTATCTTTGGAGGGCCTTCTACCCTAAATGAGTGGTGGCATGTAAGAAGTTAACCAACTTCCATTGGAGGTTCCAAGGCAGAAAAAGGAGTCCTTCCTTTTGGAAGCACCCTGTATGATCTTCTTGAAAGCCCTCACTCTTAGCTTTAAGAGTAAGAGCCCTCACTCTTACCTTCAGTATATGAAGGAGTTTCTGGCAAATTAGTCTGTGGAACTAAGGTGGCAACCCCTATTAGGTCATTGTTCTGTGATGTTGCTCTCTTAGCTCCCTGATCAGCTGCTTGGTTCCCTCATGCAACTTCCGTGCTCCCTTTTTGGTGTTCTTTACAATGGAAGACTGAAACCTTAGGAGGCAGATGGACTGCCTCCAAGAACCTAAGGATTTGATCACCATATTTGATTGGGGACCCTCAGGTGGTCAAGTGGCCTTTTTCTTTCCAAATAGCATCGTGTGCAGCACCAGAAAGGCATACTTGGAGTCAGTGTAAATGGCTACTCTTTTTCCTTTTCCCAGCTCTAAAGCTTGAGTCAGGGCTATGAGCTCAGCCAATTGGGCCGAAGTACCTGGTGGCAAACATTTAGCCTCTATGGTCTCAAAATTGCAGACTACTGAATATCCGGCTCTTCTTTTTACATCCAAGACAAAGCTGCTTCTATCAGTGTACCAGATATACTGAGAATTGATTAGAGGATCTTCTGACAAACCCTCTCAGGGTTTTGTCCAGTGGCCCAAGGTTTCTAGGCAAGAGTGAAAGGGGAGAGAGCCCTTGGAGGGTAGGCAGGAGGGTGGCTGGGTTAAGAACCTCACAAGGGGATATAGTCAGGCCTGGATTTTCCATCAGCACTACTTGATATCTGGGGATCCTTTGAGCAGACATCCATAAATAGTCTCTCCCATTCAGGAGTTGTTTCACTTGGTGGCTGGTAAAAATAGTTAGTTTGCCCCCAAGAGAGAGTTTTAAAGCATCTTCTATCAGGACTGCAATAGCTGTAAGACTTCAAAGACAGGGAAAGATCTCTTCCCAATAAAAGACTAGGACACTCAGGGTCCACCAGAAACTGGTGGGAACATATTTGCACATCACAGCAACAAAGAAGTGCTCAAGTGAATCTTTTTGTAATTGTTTTCCTGTATCACCCAAAACGGTACAAGTTTGGAAGAAGGCTCTGCAGTAGGAGGTCAGGACAGAGTAGGTAGCTCCTGTGTCAACCAAGAAATTCTTAGACCTACCTGCCACATCCAGTTGCACCATTGGCTCCAGCCCCATGATGGTTATCTGTGACAGGTGGGCTGGCTGGAGCCAGCCGCTTCAGTCCTGTTGAACCATCTTTAGGGAAGGCTTGGTGCTTGACCTTGAGGCTCTTGGGTCCTGAGGGGAGAGTGCTGCCCAATGTTCCAATTGATGGCATTTGTAGCAAGCAGTTTTAGGAGACTTGTCACAGTTTGGACACTCTTCGACCCAATGTCCCACCTGTCTACAGATTAGGCATTTGCCTCATGCCTTGTCCTTTAAGGACTCAGGGTTTGCCATAGGGCTTTCCTAGAGCGCGGCCAGCATCTGGGCATGCATTGTCTCTTTCCTTCTCTCCCTTTCCTGGGCCTTGGCCTCCCTCTCCTGTTCTCTGTTATAAAAGGTATTTGTGGCTATCTGGAGCATCTCATCTAAAGAGGCCGCAGGGCTCTGCTGCTGTAGCTATTGTAACATTATCATGATGCCTGATGCACATTGAGACACGAATTTGTCCTTTAAAATCACCTGTCCCTATAAGAGTCTAAATCCAGATTGGTAAACTTTGGGAGGGCCTCTTTTAGCATTTCCAGAAAGGCAATGGGGTTCTTGTTGGACTCCTGTTATTGCTGAGACTGGGCACAGTCCCACAACTAATAGGCTTCCTTCTATTTCCATGGGTGGACTTTCTTACAGGTGAGTCTTTCTGAAGCTTATCTTACCCAGTAGTGTTGCAACCTGAGACCCAGGCTTCCCCAGGTTAGGATGCAGATCCCCAGGCAGGTTGAAGCAAGACAACCTCCTGGAGATTGAATCCCCAGGAAGGCTGAGGTATGTCAGCCTCTTGAGAATTGGGTCCCTGTGCAGATCAAGGCATGTCGACCACCTGGGACCCCTGGACTGGCAGATCCCCAAGCAGGTCAAGGCATGACAATCTTCTGAGAACCAGATTCCGAGGCAGGTTGAGGCAGATCAACCTCCTGGGACCCCGGGCTGGTGGATTCCGGAGCAGGTTGAGGTGTGACAACCTCCCAGGGATGAGATCCCTAGGCAGGTCAAGGCAGGTCGGCCTCCCGGGATCTCAGGCTGTTGGGCATTCCCAAGGTCTCCAGCATGACTAGTGCTGGGTAGGATTAAGGGATTGTAATCTTAACTCATTTCCAGTTTTTCCACCATAGATGGGAATGGATACCATGATGTAAAGCAATCCAAGCCTGTGCCCTGAGACTGGGAGCCTGGGGAAACAACCAGAAGCCTTATCCTCTTATTGCTCTGAGGGAATGTAAGTCGCTGATTTCCTGCCCTACTCCTCCATAAGAACAGCTTAGGGTGTTTCCAATGATAAACATTTCATTGTCATAGACCCATTTTACATAATAACAGAAGTAATGACAAATGAGTGGATTATCTGGTCCTGTTAGGGGCATTAAGAGTATTTTAATAATAAGCTGGGTGGAGTGATGTTATCTAAAAGTGGACAGGCTCTTGGTTGTAGGAGTTAATAAGTGGCTTAAGGACAAATTGATAAGAGGCAACAGACCAGATGTTCCATAAAAGTGGAGTAGAGATCTGATCTGGGGGTGTGTTTGTAACTTTAAGAGAAGGACGGTAAGAGTTTGGGCCCAAACGGCCTGCAAGGCTAACTCCCAAAGTGGCAAACATTATCCCTGGAAGCCCATCTGCCCTTGAAGGGATGCCACCAACAGATGGACTTCTACCAGGCATTGTGTGCCTATCACCCACCTTAGCGGGTTCACTGAGAGATGCTGTTATTGCACATGTTGTAGGAAACATGGAAGATGAAGGCCTGAACATCTAGAGGGATTGATTGGATATTACACAGTATTTCCTTCCCAAGGGACAGCTATTTTCTGGTTGTCCTGCCAGAAGACTGTAGAGGCAACATTGTGGGCCTGGCTGGGGCTCAGGAAAAGAGCATGAAACAGGAGCAGGGCACGACTTTTGAAAGAATGACATAGCCCAAGGGCATAACATAAATGAATTAAAATCAAATGGGTCCAAGATGACAGACAAGTCAAATTCAACTAAACCTTGATTCTCAATCTGCAAGCTAAATGACACACCAAGAGGCACCAGGACAGTTCCAAGGCACTATCAAAAGACCAAGGAATGGGTGGTTTCCCAATTGTTGGAATGATCCTCCCACTCATTAGCAAATGAAATCACCCAGCTCACAAAAACTAACCATACAATTCATGGCCGCCACATTCACCCTCTGCGATGGCACACACTCTGTGGACTGTGCTTCTCTCTGAATCTGAACAAATCTACCTCTTACCTATCATTGTGTCTTTCATTGAACATTTTGCAATGAGACATCAAGAACCTGAGCTTCATTAGGTCCTAAAACCAGGCACTGTGGGTTTTGGCCGGGCTCAAGTCCCAGGCAGATATGACTGAGTGACCAAGCATAGCAGAGTCCCTGCAATGGGAGTTTGAGTCCCAATCTTGAATAAACAGTTTCAAATGCAACTTTCAGAAATGGAAAGATGATGACCTGCCCAATACTTTGTAAGCAGTGGCATAGATGGAGAGAAGAGCTAAAGGACAGGAGGAAAAAGCAGTGGGAAAAACGAGCTGAGGATTCCCCTTCATAACCTGCTGGAAAATCTGCTGAATACCCGATCCTTGGCACAAAGAAGATTAAGGACAGAGAACACTCACCCACTTGGGCAACAGCTACTAAGGCACAGCAGATAGTAGAGCTTTGGGGATGCACTGGGGAGTAGTCCCCGCCAGAGTTCCTCAGTTGCGTCAACCGTTCACAGCGGGTTCGAGGAAACAGAAATGAGAGATTCTAAAGGAATTAAGATTTTGTTAGCCATATGTCCTTCCAGCCATAGGAGCGAGGACCTCCTACCTTAACCAGAGGTCTTCTGGAATCTGAGACTGAGCCGTGTGAGCTTTCTGCCAAGTTTGTTTTTGCTGTCCCAGTTCCCAGCATGCTAGGCTTCTCGTCACTTCCATTGCACTGGGTTTTCTTTCCATTTAGCTTCCACTGCGTGAGCTTTTGCCGAGCTGGGCTTCTGCTGTGCTTAGCCTCCGCCTTGCAGGGGCCAACCTGAGATTGTTTCACCCAGGTTAAACCCTAGAAATGGCACCAGATATGTCAGGACAGTGTGTAATTTCCTCAATTCTGTCTCACTGCAGCAAAAATTTGAACTGGTGGACCAGTGTTACAGCTCTGTTACAGCTCAGCTTTATTTGGCAAGCAAAGGAAAATACATCCTTGAGGCGTGAGGGCAGGCTGACCCAAAAGGGGCGAGCAGCTCAATTTTGGCTCCTCTTTTTATTTTTTCTCCTCCCCCTGAGCCTGCCCCGTGTAAATTGAGCTAGCCAAGAGTACTGTTTGTTTCACTTGAGGTCCTCACTCTGGTCCTCGAACCTTCCTTTGTTCTATTTTTGTGGGTTTTTTTCCTTTCTTTGTCTTTTAGCCACCACTAATTGGGACTCCTTTTTCCTATTCTAACAGGAGTATAAATATTACAGTCAAGTTTCATCAAGTCTAATAATGTCTTTGGGATCAAAACTGACCCAGAAATAATGGAATTATTCACTAAGGCAAGTGAATGAAAGTCACTCAGTCGTGTCCAACTTTATGCGACTCTGTGGACTGTAGCCTGCCAGTCTTCTCTGTCCATGGAATTCTCTGCGTAAGAATACTGGAGTAGGTTGCCATTCCCTTCTCCAGGGGATCTTCCCAATCCAGGGACTGAACCCCAGTCTCCTCCATTGCAGGCAGACTCTTTATCATCTGAGCCACCACTCTAGGGAATATATGAAACATTTAGTTATCTTGTTGCATACATTGAGTTCATGGCTACAAGACAGAAACAAATGTAATGTAAAGCTTAAGCCCTATTTGCTTAGACTCATATTCCCAAACGGGAGCTGGCTGAGACCCCTAACGGCTGGCTCTGGGGCCCTGGAGGGTAGTAGGAGTGATTGAATTCCTACAAATTTGGATGGATAGACCACCATTAAAAAGAATGAGGAGCACTAGAAGTGTAATGATGGGCCAAAGGGCTGTGCTGCTGCTGCTGCTAAGTTGCTTCAGTCATGTCCGTCTCTGTGCAACCCCATAGATGGCAGCCCACCAGGCTCCCCCGTCCCTGGGATTCTCCAGGCAAGAACACCGGAATGGGTTGCCATTTCCTTCTCCAATGCAGGAAAGTGAAAAGTGAAAGGGAAGTGGCTCAGTCGTGTCCGACTCTTAGCAACCCCATGGACTGCAGCCCACCGGGCTCCTCCATCCATGGGATTTTCCAGGCAAGAGTACCTGAGTGGGGTGCCATTGCCTTCTCCAGCCAAAGGCTGTATGCACAGACAAATCCAGTTTCTCAAGGAAAATCTTGTGACTAGAGGTAACAGTTGTATTAAGATGCAAATTCCAGATCCGCAAAGCCTAGTGCCATGACATCCCATTGTATTCTTACCTCAATTAAACTGTAAATATAAGCCATACCTTTCTAGTGAATAGGTTTTTTTCATCCATGGTAAAGAAATATCAATAGAAAACTAGGTATTCTTTTACAGACTTTTATGAAATTCCATGTTTGCATCCTCTGATATTAAGGATTATGGTTACGGAGGGCTTCCCAGTGGCTCAAATGGTAAAGAATCTGCCTGCAATTCAGGAAACCTGGATTTGACCCGTGAATTGGGAAGATCCCCTGGAGAAGGGAACAGCAACCCACTCCGGTATTCTTACCTGGAGAATTCCATGGACAAAGGAACCTGGCAGGCTAAAGTCCATAGGGTCTCAAAGAGTCAGACACGACTGAGTGACTAACATTTGTATACTTGGATGGTTAGAGAAAGAAAAGACTAAAAATACCATCTTACTGAAAGAAATTTATTTCCACAGAAAATAATTTAACCTTTAAGTAAAATCAAGACTTTCCTAAATGATCATATTGGAAAGTAAGCTAGAGATCAAAAAAGTGATCTAGAAGGAAATGTTAAAGTTATGGAATCTTCAAATCTCCAAGACTGCACAAGAAACAGATGTATTTTTGCCTATTTCAAAGATTTTTTATTCAAAAAGCATTCTTCAACGTAATATTAAGCAATTCCTTTGAGTGTGGGAGGGCAGAGGGTGGAGGTTGTAGTGTGGACAACTTTCCTTAAATGGAATAAAGGTATTTTAATGGTTTATATTTTCCTTCTTCCTCCCCTTTGTTTCTGCTAATCAAATTGTGCTTTTAGTGAGATTGTTACATCACTGATAGTTTTTAAAGCTTATCTGTTTCTCCTGAAGAAAGTTGTTCCAAACTTAATCCTTTTGTTTTAAGCATTTTGTATCTGTCAATATCTACCCATTATCAATATTAAGATATTGGAAATAAAAGCCTCAACTGGCAAATTGTTTAAATTTGCATATATAGATAGAAGTTAAATTTAAAAGTTCTTATAGCCACTACATTTTATCTATTCATTTGTCTCCTAAGACTTTAGAATGGTATAAATTAGAAAGCTATAAAATACTTATGAAGGAAAAACTATAACTGATTTTGTGCTGGAGATTTCAGGATGTTTTAAATTTAGCTGATCTGCTTTCATAAACAACTCTGTTAATTTTCCTTTGCAAGTGTGTATAATTCATGCAAACTTCACTTATTTCTTTTTGTTTATGCTAAATGTTTTTAAAATCATAAATGATTCATGCATGAGATAATCATTTCCAAGCAAACAGAAATAATTCCTAGAATATGTACCATGCAGTAACCATTTACTTATAGCATTTCCTTTTTTATTGCCTTTAATTCATTTTCCTCTTTCTACATCCATACATTTTATGTTTTATCAGATGCACAGTTCTTGAATATGTTTACAAAATTAAGGAAATATGAATCAACTTATCAGATCTAATTTTCCTGGGTTTAAAATTAGGAGCAGAAGATGGCAAAATTTGATTGTATCTTAAAATGCTCTGAATTATCTTGCCAACTCTTTTTACTAATTATTCTAAAATTAGATTTGATTTTATAACTAACTTCATGATTCCCATTTTTTTTTCTACTTCCAACTGGAAAAATACCAGAGTCTAAAATAAAATATTTTAGGCAATTTCACATCTAAAACTGCATTTGAGTAGTGGCCAAGGATGACATTGAAATAAAGTCTAGGGAATTAACGAACATGGTGCAAGGATGTTTTCTTCCTGGAGGACCCTTCTTCCATAGCTGTTGAATCAAGGTGTAATTTTCACTGGAAGTGTTCTGTACTATTTCTGCCATCAACATCATGAAGGTGCTATCTCTTTTTCAAATCATATGCTTTCTTGGAAGAAAAGATGTCTTATTAATTCTGAGAATGATTTAGAGAACACAAACTATGATACAAAATGAAAATGTAAATTTTTCCAAATATAAGTATCTCTTTTTTTCTAGGTCCATGAAAGCAAAGACAGGTTATTGCAAAGACAGCTGCATTTAACAGAGGACGAGGGGGAATCAGTCTGCAGCCCTGGAGCTTCAGACTCCCTTCACTGAGACCTGACAGGTCTCCTTGGAAAGGCAGTGGTGGGGTGGGAAGAGTCCACTGGGAAGACAGGCTGATTTGGGATCCTGGCTCTGTCACTTACTAGGCCTAAACAAGAACAAGTTTTCAGCCTTTTCGGAGCTTTGATTCCCTTCCTCATAAAATGGACAGAATAAAAACAATCTATGGTTATTTTGACTATCAAGTAAAACAAGGAAGGTTAAGCACAAAATAGTTGTTCAGTGTTCATGGGTCTACTTAGAAAGTTGTTCTCAGCAGCTTTGAAGTATGGGATGTTCCATCACCTTGCTCTGGCTGAAGAATCAGATTACGTAATTCGAGGTAGCCTGTACATTTCTGGTAGATTATATTTTAAGGGAATTGAAGGAGAATAAAAGGAAGATTATACATTCATCTAGTCCCTGACAAGTGACAAACACCATTTCCACAAATAGAACTAATTTAATCCTGAGACATACCCTATGAGATAGATACTATTCTAGCCCCCTTTATACTAAGGCATAAGGAAGCTAAAAAATGTGCTTGATGACATTTTAATAAGGAGATGAAAACTGAATTTAAAATCAGGAATTTCATCCATTTTCTCAAGGAACATTATTTATTTTAGTATGAAAATAAGAATTTAGAGTCCATAATTAAAGTAACTTGCTTTTTTAAGCTCCTTTATTCTTTTTTTTTTTTTCTCATTTTAATCTTTTTTTTTTTTCTAATTTTATTTTATTTTTAAACTTTACATAATTGTATTAGTTTTGCCAAATATCATAATGAATCCGCCACAGGTATACATGTGTTCCCCATCCCGAACCCTCCTCCCTCCTCCCTCCCCATACCATCCCTCTGGGCCACCCCAGTGCACCAGCCCCAAGCATCCAGCATCGTGCATCGAACCTGGACTGGCAACTCGTTTCCTACATGATATTTTACACGTTTCAATGCCATTCCCCTAATCTTCCCACCCTCTCCCTCTCCCACAGAGTCCATAAGACTGTTCTATACATCAGTGTCTCTTTTGCTGTCTCGTATACAGAGTTATT
>NW_011494547.1:426722-427219 GCF_000754665.1 Bison bison bison
CTGTGGCCAAAACTTCCAAAACTATGTTGAATAGTAATGGTGAAAGTGGGCACCCTTGTCTTGTTCCTGACTTTAGAGGAAATGCTTTCAATTTTTCACCATTGAGGATAATGTTTGCTGTGGGTTTGTCATATATAGCTTTTATTATGTTGAGGTATGTTCCTTCTATTCCTGCTTTCTGGAGAGTTTTTGTCATAAATGGATGTTGAATTTTGTCAAAGGCTTTCTCTGCATCTATTGAGATAATCATATGGTTTTTATTTTTCAGTTTGTTAATGTGGTGTATTACATTGATTGATTTGCGGATATTGAAGAATCCTTGCATCCCTGGGATAAAGCCCACTTGATCATGGTGTTTGATCTTTTTAATGTGTTGCTGGATTCTGATTGCTAGAATTTTGTTAAGGATTTTTGCATCTATGTTCATCAGTGATATTGGCCTGTAGTTTTCTTTTTTGTGGCATCTTTGTCAGGTTTTGGTATTAGGGTGATGGTGG
>NW_011494548.1:0-779 GCF_000754665.1 Bison bison bison
AGCTGGAATCAAGATTGCCGGGAGAAATATCAATAACCTCAGATATGCAGATGACACCATCCTTATAGCAGAAAGTGAAGAGGAACTAAAAAGCCTCTTGGTGAAAGTGAAAGTAGAGAGTGAAAAAGTTGGCTTAAAGCTCAACATTCAGAAAACGAAGATCATGGCAGCTGGTCCCATCACTTCATGGGAAATAGATGGGGAAACAGTGGAAACAGGGTCAGACTTTATTTTTGGGGGCTCCAAAATCAATGCAGATGGTGACTACAGCCATGAAATTAAAAGACACTTACCCCTTGGGAGAAAAGTTAGGACCAACCTAGATAGCATATTCAAAAGCAGAGACATTACTTTGCCAACAAAGTTTCGTCTAGTCAAGACCATGGTTTTTCCAGCAGTCATATATGGATGTGGAAGTTGGACTGTGAAGAAAGCTGAGCGCCGAATGCTTTTTGCTTTTTTTCGATGCTTTTGAACTGTGGTATTGGAGAAGACTCCTGAGAGTCCCTTGGACTGCAAAGAGATCCAATCAGTCCATTCTAAAGGAGATCAGCCCTGGGATTTCTTTGGAAGGAATGATGCTAAAGCTGAAACTCCAGTACTTTGGCCACCTCATGCGAAGTGTTAACTTGTTGGAAAAGACTCTGATGCTGGGAGGTATTAGGGGCAGGAGGAGAAGGGGATGACAGAGGATGAGATGGCTGGATGGCATCATCAACTTGATGGACATGAGTTTGAGTGAACTCTGGGAGTTGGTGATGGACAGGGAGGCCTGAAAT
>NW_011494548.1:4030-5701 GCF_000754665.1 Bison bison bison
ACAGTTAGAACTGGACATGGAACAACAGACTGGTTCCAAATTGGGAAAGGAGTATGTCAAGACTGTATACTGTCACCCTGCTTATTTAACTTATATGCAGAGTACATCATGAGAAACTCTGGGATGGATGAATCACAAGCTGGAATCAAGATTCCTGGGAGAAATAACAATAACTTCAGATATGCAGATGACACCACCCTTATGGCAGAACGTGAAGAAGAACTCAAGAGCCTCTTGATAAAAGTGAAAGAGGAGAGTGAAAAAGTTGCCTTAAAGCTCAACATTCAGAAAACTAAGATTATGGCATCTGGCCCCATCACTTCGTGGCAAATAGATGGGGAAACAGTGGAAACAGTGGCTGACTTTATATTTTTGGGCTCCAAAACCACTGCAGATGGTGATTGCAGCCATGAAATTAAAAGACTCTTACTCCTTGGGAGAAAAGTTATGGACAACCTAGATAGCATATTAAAAAGCAGAGACACTATCTCACCAACAAAGGCCTGTCTAGTCAAGGCTATGGTTTTTCCAGTGGTCATGTAAGGATCTGAGAGTTGGACTATAAAGAAAGCTGAGCACAGAAGAATTGATGCTTTTGAACTGTGGTATTGGAGAATCCTTTGGACTGCAAGGAGATCCAACCAGTCCATCCTAAAGGAGATCAATCCTGGGTGTTCGCTGGAAGGACTGATGTTGAAGCTGAAACTCCAATACTTTGACCACCTGATGCAAAGAAGTAACTCATTGGAAAAGACCCTGATGCTGGGAAAGATTGAGGGTAGGAGGAAAACGGGATGGCAGAGGATGATATGGTTGGATGGAATCACCGACTCAATGGACATGAGTTTGGGTAAGCTCGGGGAGTCAGTGATGGACAGGGAGGCCATGTGCTGTGGTTCATGGGGTCTCAAAGAGTCGGACACGACTGAGCAACTGAACTGAACTGAACTAAACTCTTATACTAAGCTTTTAAGTCATTACAATTTGTTTAGATTTTTAAAGTCAGATATTATCAAAATGTTATGTAATTATGCCTAAGTTCTATGGGTTTGTCTATAGTTGCATAACTATTAATACTTCCAAAATCAAGATACAGATCATCACCTTAAATCCACATCCATGTTTCTTAGCATTCAATCCATGCCACCTATCCTCAGTCCTGATCTGATTTCAGTAATGATAGCATTGTTGTGTCCAGAATATATGAATGGAATCATGCATCATGAAGCCTTCTTTTACATAGCATAATAGTTTTCAGTTTCACTAGTGTTGCTAAATGTATCTGTAGCTTGTCCATCAGTTCAGTTAAGTTGCTCAGTCATATTCAACTCTTTGCGACCCCATGAACTGCAACATGCCAGGCCTCCCTGTCCATCAACATCTCCTGGAGTCCACCCAAACTCATGTCCATTGAGTTGGTGATGCCATCCAACCATCTCATCCTCTGTTGTCCCCTTCTCCTCCTGTCCTCAATCTTTCCCAGCATCAGGATCTTTTCCAATGAGTCAGCTCTTTGCATCAGGTGGCCAAAGTATTGGAGTTTCAGCTTCAACATCAGTCCTCCCAAAGAACACCTAGGACTGATCTCCTTTAGGATAGACTGATTGGATCTCCTTGCAGTCCAAGGGACTCTCAAGAGTCTTCTCCAACACTACAGTTCAAAAGCATCAG
>NW_011494548.1:6347-10364 GCF_000754665.1 Bison bison bison
CACCCGCCCAGCATTTCTCATGATGTACTCTGCATATAAGTTAAATAAGCAGGGTGACAATATACAGCCTTGATGTAGTCCTTTCCTATTTGGAACCAGTCTGTTGTTCCATGTCCAGTTCTGCTTCCTGACCTGCATACAGATTTCTCAAGAGGCAGGTCAGGTGGTCTGGTATTCCCATCTCTTTCAGAATTTTCCACAGTTTATTGTGATCCACACAGTCAAAGGCTTTGGCATAGTCAACAAAGCAGAAATAGATGTTTTTCTGGAACTCTCTTGCTTTTTTGATGTTCCAGCGGCATTGGCAATTGGATATCAGGTTCCTCTGCCTTTTCTAAAACCAGATTGAACATCTGGAAGTTCAAGTTTCACATATTGCTGAAGCCTGGCTTGTTCATAACAAGTTTTAATTTAATTTTTAATGTATTCCTTCCAATGGAAAGATTCATGGAAATCTCTGTTAATCTTATTATTAGAACTAAGTTTGAAAGTATCATGAAAATAAAAGAGGCAACTTTTCAAATATAAGAAAAATAACTGCCACTTATAATAAGTCTTTATAACAGTTTTTTAAGCAACTGAAGAATGATAAATATCATTCATCTATATCTACATATTGATCATAAAAGACTGTATAATTCAGAACACATTAACTAAAAATATAAAAATTTGGGTATATATTGAAGTGTGAATTGAGGTGTAGTGAAAGTGAAAGTCACTCAGTTGTGTCCCACTCTTTGCAACTCCATGGACTATACAGCCCATGGAATTCTCCAGGCCAGAATCCTGGAGTAGGTAGCCATTTCCTTCTCCAAGGGATCTCCACAACCCAGGGATGCAACCCAGGTCTCCCGCATTGCAAGAGTATTATTTACCAGCAGAGCCATCAAGGAAGCCCATAAAGATCCTTATTGGAATTGGTGATGCCATCGAACCATCTCATCATCTGTCACCCTATCCTCCTTCTTCCTTCAATCTTTCCAGCATCAGGGTCTTTTTCAATGAGACAGCTGTCCACAACAAGTGGCCCAAGTATTACAGCTTCAGCTTCAACTTCAGTCTGTCCAGTGAATATTCAGAGTTGATTTCCTTTAGGACTGACTAGTTTGATCTCCTTGCTGTCCAAGGAACTTTGAAGAGTCTTCTCCAGCACCACAGTTTGAAAGCATCAGTTCTTCGGAGCCCTGCCTTCTTTATGGTTCAACTTTTTACAGTCCAACTTTCTCCTTTATTTGAGTTCAGTTTCATGGATTTATGTTCCTTACATGCTACATGCTAAGTTGCTTCAGTCTTGTCCCACTCTGCGACCCTATGGACTGTAGCTCACCAGGGCTGCTCTATCCTTGGATTCTCCAAGCAAGAATACTGAAGTGGTTGCCATTTCTTTCTCCAGAGGATCTTCCCAACCCAGCGATTGAACCTGGGTCTCCTGTGTTGCAGGCAGATTCTTTACTCTCTGAGCCTCCAGGGAAGCCCTTATGTTCCTTGGGCATCCTAGTAATTCTTTCCTGACTTTATCTGCCCTTTCTGGAAATACTTTCAGTTGAATTTTTCTCCATAGTCTGGCTACAAAAGTTGATGTTCCTTAGGTATGTATTTTAGAATCTTTTTTCTTTGGACTTGATTTTCACTCCTTGACTTTATTTAACATCCACACATCATGACCATATATGTAACATAATTTCAACAAAAATATCCAATCAAATGCCTCTTTTGTGTTTAAAAATATGAATGATAAATTTACTAAAATATCCAGCTAGATATCCAGCAGGAATCTCCAATACACGTTTAAAAATAAACTTCCTCTCTCCCTTCCCTTATTTCCTCATCTATCTTCAGCCTCACTGAATGACACTATACTATACTCAACTTCTTTATCCAGACACCTGGGGTTTGTATGAAATTGCTTCTTGTCCCTTAAACCAAATTCAGTTACCAGACCTTGGTTTGTTAACTCTTTTTCCTACATACCTGTACTTCCTCAGTTTTTCTTCCTTTCTACCTTAACTGTCATTTGTATTTTGATCTTAATACAGTATCATCCTAGTTTGCTACTTGCCCTGTGCCTCCCATCTTGTACATTAAAATATTTTTGCCTTCTCAGGAATAATATTTTATTCATGCCACTCACCTGTTGATTATCCATACCCCTAGGAAAATCCAGGCTATCATGTTCTAATGTTTATGATCCATCACCAATCATCTCTGTAGTTTCATCTTTCAATAATTACCCTTCCCTTTCTGTGTTAAACTTTACCAAAAGAGCCTCAGCTCTTTGCTTTCACTTACAGTCTTTTCTGCCTTGGGCAACTTCTTATGTGCCAACTTAATTTTACTCTTGTTTAAAAGAAACCTTAATATCATCTTCTAAATGAAAATTTGCCTGATCCTCCTACATTAGGGTTTTATTTTTAGTATATTCTTAGTTTTCTATTGCTGTTACAGCAAATTAGCACAAATTTAATGGTTCAAAACCTCACATATTTATTATCTTATAGTTCTTTAGAAGCCCAACAAAAGTTTGATAAAGAGTCAATAGAACTACATCCTTTCTGGAGGCTATAGGGAATAATCTACTTTTTTGCCTTTTCCAGCTTCCACAGGCTGTCCTCTTCCCCACCTCAGGAACACATTTCTCCATATTCAAATCCGCAACATCACATCTCTCTGATTCTTCTTCCACAGCAAAATCTCAATTTGCTAACAGCTGGGAAAACATTTCTGATTTTTAAAAACCTATGTGTTAGATTGGACCCAGGTACATAACCCATTTGTTCTATCTATCACAATTTGAAGATTGTAGAGATTAGGACATCAGAGCTAGAGCATTATGATAAGGATATCTTTGGAAAACCACTATCATACCCACTGCAGTTCCCAATTTATTTTTACTTCTCCCTTCAATGTTTGTGTAACATCACTGCATTTTTTACTGAATGCCTATTTTCTTAGGTATTCTGTGAAGTGTATGTTTGAACTTTGCTTCCTACTCCCTGGAAAACAGAGTTCTTCTTAAATTTGTTAATCAAAGAAATGGCTACCTAGGACTTGGCTGCAAATGAACATTTCAAAAATATTGTGACATATAATAAAAGTTACTTTATAATACTTTTACCTATGAAATACATTAATCTCTTCCATTTTTGCCTAAAAACTCCTTTCGTTAGAAGTCAGCATCTATAGGGAAAGAACAACCAATGGAGGCCATTGGTATTATTTGAGCTATTCTCCTACATGAGTTAATGACTAGCAGATTATGGAGTCTTTTCTCCCCAACAAGTAACACCCAATTTCTATTTAATGGAAATTCATTCCATATATACTTCCAAAAGATTTTTAAAATTAAGATATTATTATGATTGTATTCTTTTTAAAAATATTTCATATATCTTCATGGGAAATTTCATGAAAAATAAGAAAAGAGATAATCATCAATGGCTTCTTGCATAGGTCTTCCTTTAACCTGAAATAAATTCTGCTTCCTCTTATTTTTGTTAGGCATGCTGTTTATTATTTTCATTTTATTTTTAATAAAATTCATATCATACAGTTACATATTGAATTTGGACAATAGGTGATTCTGGAATAGAACTAGATAGCAAGACATGAAGAAGGGAGAAGCCAAGACAAATAGATATTGTTCCTGTTTTCTGCCTTGAGTAGTATCTGTCTCCAGCAATGGATATATCTCTTAATAGGGTTTCAGATTCTATCATGTACCTGTCTGTCTTTTGTTTTGCTCTCAGGTTTATCATATATTCATAATTTTATCACCAACTCATGTTTGGCTTGGAGAAGGCAATGGCACCCCATTCCAGCACTCTTGCCTGGAAAATCCCATGGATGGAGGAGCCTGGTGGGCCGCAGTCCATGGGATTACTAGAGTTGGACATGACTGAGCGACTTCACTTTCATTTTTCACTTTCATGCATTGGAGAAGGAAATGGCAATCCACTCCAGTGTTCTTGCCTGGAGATCCCAGGGACAGGGGAGCCTGGTGGGCTGCCATCTATGGGG
>NW_011494548.1:10823-15545 GCF_000754665.1 Bison bison bison
AGTCCTCATGCCAAAAGCAGAGACATTACTTTGCCAACAAAGGTCCATCTAGTCAAGGCTATGGTTTTTCCAGTGGCCATATATGGATGTGAGAGGTGGACTGTGAAGAAAGCTGAGTGCCAAAGAATTGATGCTTTTGAACTGTAGTGTTGGAAAAGACTCTTGAGAGTCCCTTGGACTGCAAGGAGATCCAACCAGTCCATTCTGAAGGAGATCAGCCCTGGGATTTCTTTGGAGGGAATAATGCTGAAGTTGAAACTCCATTACTTTGGCCACCTTATGCAAAGAGTTGACTCATTGGAAAAGACTCTGATGCTGGGAGGGATTGGGGGCAGGAGGAGAAGGGAACGACAGAGGATGAGATGGCTGGATGGCATCACTGACTCAACGGACGTGAGTCTGAGTGAACTCCAGGGCTTGGTAATGGACAGGGAAGCCTGGCATGCTGTGATTCATGGGGTCGCAAAGAGTCGGACACGACTGAGCGACTGAACTGAACTGAACTGAACTGTTGAAGACAGATTTTTCTTTTTTTGGGATAAGGGTAAGATGAAGATTTAATCCCACAACTAGACATTTACATATGTTTTGACAGATACTTTTCCACTCGTTCTGGTGGTATTTATCTGTACTTTAAGCATATTTTTATTGCTTTCAGTAACGATTTGTAATAAAATTAAATTCCTACAATTTCATGTTCATACTATTATAAATAACTATTGAACTTGTGTTATAATTAAGCTCCTTTTAAAATAAAATCAATTCCAACAGGTGTTTTGCATAATCAATCAATGCTAGAAATAACTGAGATTTGAACTATTAAATCTTCCTGAAATAGAACTTGGTCATTTAACTTCATTAATTTTGAAAGTGCTTTACAAGAGGCTTTGTAAGAACTCTTGCGAATTTTTTTTGAGGTAACATCACATCACTTTTCAGGCGTATGTCAGGAACAAACCTACCCTTGGTCCATGTATATCTTGACAGGCAATAGAATGCTTTAAATTGCATTAATAATATATTAGAAATGTGCCAAATTAGCAAAATAAGAAAGAAAGGTTGCCTCACGTATTAACAAACATTTTAAATTATTAAAATAAGGTATGTTTCTTTTTTATTTTAGGTTATTAGAGAATATTGAGCAGAATTCCATGTGCTATACAGTAGGTCTTTAAATATAACAGTGTGTACATATCAATCCCAAATTCTCAATCTATCTATCCCCTCTACTCTCCTCTATTTGGCAATCATAATTTATTCTCTAAGTCTCTACTTCACTTAGTATGATAATCTCCAGGTCCATCCATGTTGCTGCAAATGGCATTATTTCATTCTTTTTCATGGCTAAGTAATACTCCATTGTATATATTACCACATCTTCTTTATCCATTTATCTATTGATAGATATTTAGGTTGCTTGCATGTCTTGGTTATTGTTAACAATGCTGCTATGAACATTGAAGTGTATGTATCTGTAGACCATCTTGAAAAGTATAGTCATTTTGGCAATATTTATTTTCCAATCAAAGAATATGGTGTATCTTTCCATCTGTTTGTGTCATCTTCTATTTCTTTCATCTGTATCTATTTACAGTTTTTAGAGTACTGGTCTTTTGTCTCCTTAGGTATTTTATTCTTTTAGACATGATGGTATATAGGATAATTTAATTTCTCTTTCTAATCTCTGTTAGTGTATAGAAATACAACAGATTTCTGTATGTTAATTTTGTATCCTGCAACTTTTCCAAATTCATTGAGTTATATTAAGAGTAGTTTTATGGCAGCATCTTTGGGATTTTCTATCTATACCATCTTTGGGATTATGGTATCATGTTAATAGCTTATGTTGAACTGTGTTAGATTCGTGATTTCCGAAGAAGATTTAGGTTGGGGTCAGGGACCAGGCTTGATCACTCAAGAACTTTTGTGTAGCAGACTTTT
The DNA here is from genome assembly GCF_000754665.1 of Bison bison bison. Taxonomy (NCBI): domain Eukaryota; kingdom Metazoa; phylum Chordata; class Mammalia; order Artiodactyla; family Bovidae; genus Bison; species Bison bison. Next base: position 12,765 of record NW_011494548.1, read on the forward strand.
AATAAAGTAAGAAAAGGTACAGAGAAAGCTTCTGACATAGACATCAGATTGGGATGGAGAGTGCCCCCCTCACTAGTCTTGTATACCTGTGGTGGATTCATTTTGATATTTGGCAAAACTAATACAATTATGTAAAGTTTAAAAATAAAATAAAATTAGAAAAAAAAAAAGGAGCTATATACTTTTTCAATTTGTTATTACAGTAAATCAAAAGAAGGTCTCAAGGTTGTAAATATCTTACAAGACCCACTGCCACAATTTATGTTTTAAGATGGAAAGATTCAGTCAGTTCAGTCACTCAGTCGTGTCCAACTCTTTGCGACCCCATGAATCACAGCACGCCAGGCTTCCCTGTTCATCACCAACTCCCGGAGTTCACTCAGACTCACATCCATCGAATTGGTGATGCCATCCAGCTATCTCATCCTCTGTTGTCCCCTTCTCCTCCTGCCCCCAATCCCTCCCAGCATCAGAGTCCTTTCCAATGAGTCAACTCTTCCAATGAGGTGACCAAAGCACTGGAGTTTCAGCTTCAGCATCACTCCCTCCAAAGAAATCCCAGGGCTGATCTCCTTCAGAATGAACTGGTTGGATCTCTTTGCAGCCCAAGGGACTGTAAGGAGTCTTCTCCAACACTACCGTTCAAAAGTATCAATTCTTCAGTGCTCAGCTTTCTTCACAGTCCAACTCTCACATCCATACATGACCACACGAAAAACCATAGGCTTGACTAGGTGGACCTTTGTTGGCAAAGTAATGTCTCTGCTTTTCAATATGCTATCTAGGTTGGTCATAACTTTTCTTCCAAGGAACAAGCTTAATTTCATGGCTGCAGTCACCATCTGCAGTGATTTTGGAGCCCAAAAAAATAAAGTCTGGCCCTTTTTCCACTGTTTCCCCATCTGTTTCCCATGAAATTATGGGACCAGATGCCATGATCTTCATTGATGGAAAGATGGAAAGATTAGAACTAACAAAGGAAAGATCTTACCAGACCCACTCCCATAACAAGACAACAAGATTAGTCAGAAGGTTCCTGTTAAGGAGAAACATACCTTGGAGCAAAAAACATTGTTATATTGATTTGTCCTTTTCTCCTTGAGAGCCCCAGGCCCCTTTCTCCTCCTAGGGGACCCCAGACTTCTTATCAACCTGCCTAGGAGTTGATTCTTTCAATATCATCTGCAAATAGTTTTACTTCTTTTCTAGCTTGGATTCTTTTTTTTCTACTGATTGCCATGGAAAGACTTTAAAACTATGTTAAATCAAAGTGCTGAGAGTGGATATCCTTATCTTGTTCATCTTAGAGGAAATGCTGTCAGCTTTTCACCACTGCGTATGATGCAGATTTGTCATATATGACCTTTATTGAGGTATTTTCCCTCATGCCCTCTTTCTGGAGAGTTTTTATCATAATTGGGTATTGAATTCTGTCAAAAGCTTTTTCTGCATCTATAGAGTTGATCACATGGCTTTTATTCTTCAATGTGTTGATCTGTGTGTATTATACTGATTGATTTATGGATATTAAAAAACTCTTGGATCCCTGAGGTCAATCCCACTTGATCATGGTGTATGATCCTTTCAAAGTATTGTTGGATTTGGACTGCTAGAGTTTTTTGGATGACTTTTGTTGTCTATGTTCATCAGTGATACTGGCCTGTAATTTTTTTCTTTTTTTCTGTGGTATCTTTCTTTGGTTTTGATATAGGGGTGATGGTGGCCTCATTGAATAAGCTTAGGAGCATTCCTTACTCTGCAATTTTTTGGAAGAATTTCAGAAGTATAGGTCTTAACTCCTCTCTGTTTGATAACATTCACTGTGAAGCCATCTGAAGTGAAAGAAAGTGAAATTTTCTCAGTTGTGTCTGACTCTTTGTGACCCCATAGACTATACAGCCCAAGGAATTCTCCTGTCCAGGATACTGAAGTGGGTAGCCATTCCCTTCTCCAGGGGATCTTCCCAACCCAGGGATGAAAATAAAGTCTCCCGCATTGGTGGCAACCAGAGAAGCCCAGGAATACTGGAATGGGCAGCCTATCCCTTCTCCAGGAGATCATCCTCACCCAGGAATCAAACCGGGGTCTCCTGCATTGCAGACGGATTTTTTAACAACTGAGCTACCAGGGAAGCCCATGAAGCCAACTAGTCCTGGATTTCTGTTGAGAATTTCTCAATCAATTTCAATTTCAGTGCTTGTGATTGGTCTGTCCATATTTTCTATTTCTCCCTGGTTAGACTTAGGGAATTGTACCTTTCTAAGAATTTGTGCATTTCTTCTAGGTTGTCCATTTTATTTGCATGTAGTTGCTTGTGGTAGTCTCTTATAATAGACATCATAGAAATAAAGACTCTAACTTCTTTTTCATTTCTAATTTTATTGATTTGAGCACTCTCCCTTTTTTCTTGAGTGTGCCTAAATGTTTATTAATTTTATTTTTTTCAAAGAACTAGATTTTAGTTTCTTTAATCATTTCTATTTTTCATTTCTACTTATTTCTGCTCTGTTCTTTAATAATTTATTTCTTTCCACAAACTTTGGTTTTTGTTTTTCTCTTGAAAGTGAAGTTGCTCAGTCGTGTCCGACTCTTTATTACCCCATGGACCGTAGCCTACCAGGCTCCATGGTACATGGGATTTCCAGGCAAGAATACTGGAATAGGCTGCCATTTCCTTCTCCAGGGGATCTTCCCAACCCAGAGATTGAACCCGGGTCTCCTGCATTGCAGACCGACGCTTTACCATCTGAGCCACTATAAGGTTGGATTGTTTATTTGTGA
>NW_011494548.1:15645-28267 GCF_000754665.1 Bison bison bison
CCCCGCCCCCGGGGTATAATTGTATTGTAAGTTTTAAGAAATTAAATTATTTATTAAAATAAGGAATATTTCTTTTAAACTGTATGTCAAGGAGAAAAAACAGAGCGGATGGCAGTTATATAGTGAAGATAATATTGTAATATATGATAGGTTTATAAAAGATGCCATTCCATTGCTTTTTTCCTCCTAAGAGCATTTATACAAGAATCAATCATGTGACCAACTGGAAAGAATAGTGTTATGTGTCATATGACTAATATTACTCTCCTAGTCATAATGACTGAATGAAAAGATTCAATCTTCAATCAGATTGTATCTTTGAAGTGTTTGGAACTGGATCACTGGAAGGCTAAGCCAATTTATTGACGAACAGAAACATTGCCCCTATTAGTAGTAGTTGATGCAATTAGTATTCCATGGATAGGAACTCTGGAAGTGTATTGGTTTCCACACTTGCTCACTAGTTCAGTGTTTCCTTGGATAGGTGAAGCTTATCTTTTGTAAATAAATAGCCTGAAGGCCTTTCCAATCAGTGACATTAATTTTTCCTTAAAAAAGGGGAGGGAGGAAAGAGGGGAGGGAGGAGGGTTCAGGATGGGGAACAAGTGTATACCTATGGCGGATTCATGTTGATATATGGCAAAACCAATACAATATTGTAAAGTTAAAAATAAAATAAAATAATAAAAAATATATTGGATAAACATTCAATCTTTGACAACTTTTGCTTTATAAGATATATTGTTTCATTTTTCTGCTAAGAATATATATATACATGTCCACCACCAAAATTTTTGCATACATTTTTATTTAAAAGGTAAAAGTCATCTCTAAGCCAGCTGCATATTAAACATTGTGTTATAAAAGTGAAATAATTTATAACTGAGTAATTTTGTTCTGTTTAATTTTGGTTTCTTTATTTCCTTTCATGTCTCTTTAGGTATTCTGCATATCTATCTACAAATCAAAAATTATTTCTTTTCCAAATACATTTCTCTTTTGTAGCTATTAATTTGAATGTTTAATGTATCATTGTTATGTTTTCTTTTCTTTTTTTTTTTATTAACCTTTTTATTGACAGCACCATAGACTATCTTTCACTTTTAAAGTTATGCATATGTTCATACATCCCTGGGGAACTTCACATGCAATTAGCAATGAGTTATTGAAACTTTATATCTTAGAATTTTAATAATTCCCCCAAATGTGACAATTATACTTCGGCAAAATAGCCTGTGAGGACAGAAGGAAGACTTCAAGCAACAAAACTCCACAATAATGTAACATAATTTAGGACCTCTAGGAAGGAGTCATTCTCCCCTGAAAATCAATGTTCTTTCCAGATTATTCCTATTAGAATTCAGAGCAGGTTCTGTGTCTTGGCTTTGTACCAAAAGGAGACCACTGATCATCTAGCAATATGCAAGAAAGTTCCATATAAAAAAAAAAGTCCAGAAAGAAATATCTGAAAAGTTCCATTTAAAAATGACACATCTTCATTAGCTAAATTCCAAATTCCTAAGAACATTCAGATGACAGTTAAGAGTAGAGGCTGATGCAAGTTTCATTTGAGCAGCCAGTTTCCAGATTCAACAACTTCGTTTCTATTTTATTTATGTGGCTGCTGCTGCTGCTGCTAAGTTGCTTCAGTCGTGTCAGACTCTGTGCGACCCCATAGATGGCAGCCTACCAGGCTCCCCTGTCCCTGGGATTCTCCAGGCAAGAACAGTGGAGTGGGTTGCCAGTTCCTTCTCCAATGCATGAAAGTGAAAAGTGAAAGTGAAGTTGCTCAGTCGCATCCAACTCCTAGCGACCCCATGGTCTGCAGCCTACCAGGCTCCTCCATCCATGGGATTTTCCAGGCAAGAGTACTGGAGTGGGTTGCCATTGACTTCTCCACATTGTTATGCTTTCTAATGTCTTATTTCATACACATATGTACATACACAACACACACATTTTCATCAATTTAATGAGCACTTTGAATGAGGCCAGTGGAACTGACATGTTCTGTATGAGTAAATAAACAACATATTTTCAAGAGATTACACTTAGGAACACATGTAAAATATTTTGCTAATATTTTATACTGACTATATGTTAAAATTAAAACATTGAGTTAAGTAAACTGCATGATTAATATTAACCTTATTTGGGTCACATTTTTTATTCATTTTTTATTTCTAATGGTCAACACTCTTCTAGATAATGAAGTTAAAAGACATTTTCACTTTCCAAGAATATGTAGACCAGTATTCAATAAATATACATGTGATGAAAACAATATAATAATTAAGGCATCAAATATTATATATATATATATATTTCATAGTCAAAATTCAGTTTGTATTGAAATTTGAAGACTAGATAGAAGTTTATTATTAGAAACTAGGAAAAAATCTATGACATATGATGAATAATTGATATTCTAAAATATATAGAATGATGTGAATAAAAGCAGGAGGCTAGAGGCATGTACCTAGGTAAGTAAAATACTTCACCTATATCTAGGAAATATTCAGCCTTTCATTAAATATATATCATTTTCAAAGATGCACAAAAGTTCTGAGTGACTATCTTCATAGAGATCTGAAAAATACTCTCAAGCATCAATATCTCTGATTCAGAATTATATTTTAAAATTTACTGTAGTGAATAAATCCAATTTGTTTAAACATCTGGAAAAGTACACAGTCCATTTTTCCTTTATAATTTATTATGTCTCTTAAAAGGATAAATGCTTTGGTATTCACTGTATATGTAGGACATATACATGAATCATGGTTACTTGGGAATTCCATTTCAATCTAGCTTTGCCTTCTAAGAGCATTAACTTTTGACCTTGAATGGCCAAAAAAGAAGAAAATAAAACTGCTAGAGATTTCATTGTCCTGTTTTACCTCATTATCTCTTGTAGAGTCTCCTGCCGTTTATAAAATTGAAAAATCATGCTGAGCTGAATGTCCAATGGCCTGAATAAAATCAATTTTAACATAGTGTATCCCTCATCTTAACTTAGTCATTGGAAGCAATGGAAAAGTAAGTTATGGTAGTCAATATTTCTTTATGTACTACATGTGTAACTGCTATTTATGCTCTGATTTACTTTGTCGTGAGGAACAAAGCTGACAGAGATCAGGATTACCATCCAGAAAACCAAGGTTAAGGGCAGCTCTCAATCTTTTCATTAACACAGTGATCAAATTGTCAACTAAAATTTAAGAATAAATTTTAGATTAGCTATATATATTAGATTGTAGAATTTTAATAATGTTGAAGGATATGGTAAATATAATTGTATTCTACAAAATTCATATAAATGTATTATTAAAGATTAAGATGATGTTTCAAAATAATTAAGAATGAGAGATATCAGAGATGATATAGCATCTTAAGCTACAAAAAATAATTTTAGCTATCTGTTCACTTCAAACATATGAAAAATGTAGGAAATTTTTCATTTCCATGAAATATGCAAACATGAGGCCAAGTTAAAAAGGGTAGTAATAGGAAAAAATGTTTTTGCTTTATTTTATGTAGCAGCGACAGGGAAAAAAATTATGATAGCTGTAGGCTTACCACTGCATTATTTTGCTTTCAATAATTTTATATAAATTTATTAAAATATTCTGACATCCATTTCTAGAATCCAGGGGCAGGATTTCATTTTTAAAACAACATTAAAAACATCCTGTTCTCTTGATGCTAATATGATGTTACTTGTTTTCTTGACTCAGTGCTTTAATATAATTAAATTGTTTGGAAACTGTTGTTCAGAAATTCTGTTTTGTACTAGGAAACAAAAAATTACTGTAACATTTTCAGTCCAGAAGATGGTCTACTAAGAAGTTAGATCTCAGTGTCCCAGAAGCTATTAAATATAAAAGTAACTTGGCACATATTCACCTTAGCACAACTTCTAGAAAATTAGTTAACATTAAGTTGCATTTAAGTAATTTGGTATAGTTATATTCTTCTCTTAAAATATATATAAAATATGAATATAAACATAATACCCACATATCCAACTATTTCAAAGAGATTCTGATCCATCTATTGATCCCTTGAGGGCAATCAAACTAGAAAGTACAATTTAGAAAACACTAATTGCAATAGATTTTGTAGCTTGTTGTTGATATTGTTGTTTAACAATATTTACAGGGAAAATAAGAAAAGCATAAGCTTAGGAGTCATTATTTACCTTTAAGCTTGTTTGCCTTCTTAGATGTCTTCTACTTATTAAAAATACAGAATTATTTTTTAAAGTAGCCTTACTCACCTTCTCACCTTCTCCCAATATTTAGTCGAGGGCTTCCTTGGTGGCTCAGATGGGAAAGAATTTGCCTGCAAAGCAGGAGACTGGGGTTCAATCCCTGGGTCAGGAAGATTCCCTTGAGGAGGAAATGGCAAACCACTCCAGTATCCTTGCCTGGAGAAATCCATGGACAGAGGAGCCTGGTGGGCTACAGCCCATGGGGACACAAAGAGTCAGACACAACTGAGAGACTGACACACAACACACACTCATCTTAGTGTGCATATCCAATAAGCTATTAGGTAGAAAATACTTTAAAAACATGGAAAGTGACATGAAATGTAGCATATTATTAAATGACTGATGCTTATATATGCTATAACCCAATCCATGACCACTGATGGTCATGGGGGGAAGAAAAAAGGTTGCTTGTTTTTTTAACTTAGCTGAATGTTGTTACATTTTTTAAAAATTAATACTATTTACCATTTAACATTTAAAAAGTATTTTCAGGAGTTGATTTCAGGTATAATCCTTTTTCTTCAAACTGAAATAAATTTGTCCCATTCAGAATGTATTCTTAGAAGTAGAGAGATACTTACTACTCTCAAATGATGTTCAGTTCAGTTTAGTTACTCGGTCGTGTCCAACTCTTTGCAACTCTATGGGCTGCAGTACGCCAGGCCTCCCTGTCCATCACCAACTCCCAGAGTTCACTGAGACTCACGTCCATCGAGTCAGTGATGCCATCCAGCCATCTCATCCTCTGGAATGATTTAGAACAGCGAAACACTGACTTGGCTAGTAAGGATGAGATAAGAAAGTAGGTGGGGCACAGTCACAGGAAAGGCCTGTTTCAGGCAAGCTGACTTATAAGAAAAGGGTAAATACTTAGGCTGATAGTTCAAATCTGGTGATTAATGTAGTCCACAAGACATATAGAATCGAAGAAAATATAATTAGAACAGCAATAAATGTGGCAGTTTTAAGTGTGGCGTGAGGCATGTGGAGGTGATGAATTTTTCTGTGGAAAATTTTCTGCTCTTTTCTAGCTATTTCTCAGGAACTATCAGCCACCTAAGTTAAGTGATAAAACAATGTAAAAGATTAAACATTGCACTTATCAGCAGTATTTTCCAATTTAATTTAGAGTGTGGCCTAAGGAAGGGACTGAATAAAACTATTCTCTAAAAGCACTGTACTTGGAAAATACGACTAAATGAAGTTAAAATCTAAGCTCTAGCAAAAGCTGTCCCATATCTAGGCAGTTTAAAGAATCTCTTTTCTTCCCTTCTAAAACCAGTAATAGTAACAACAGTAATAGTTAAATGATAATTATTGAAAAAAGTTAATTGAAAAAATTAAATGTGATAAATTTACACTTTGCTTAAAGTAAGCAGAATTCCCTAAACAGAACTACCACAGCTTGTGGTAAGAGAAGGCAGTGCTGTTCCCATATCGTGTCTTAGGCAGGTGTTCTGTTGACAGGATGGTTTTATTCGTTTTGAGCTAGAAAGTGGAAATTTTATTAGGAGAACTTTATTACCTTGAAGTCTGTAAATTTAACTTCACCATAAAAAGAAGAATAAATTCTATCAAATGTATAGTTTAACAAGTTAAATCAATTTTAAAAATATTTAAGTTTAAAAATTTTGACATCAATATTTTCAAATTACTTCAAATTTTTAAGGAAAAAAAATACATTACTCAATCTGTTTATCTGTAAATGTATATCATTCAAAAGTGTTATAATGAAATACATCCAGTATCACAAAAGGTAATATAGTGTTGTTAAAAATTAAACCTTATCATTTTATTGCATTTTTGTTTAAAGTAGGTAACTAAAAGTTCGCCTCTTTAATTTCAAAAAGAACATCATAATAAATTAGCAGTTTATTAAACAATACTTAATATTCCAGCCCTTGGTATTAAGAATCTAAAAACTAAGGAAAAAATAAAAAGTGTTAGTTGCTCAGTCATGTCTGCCTCTTTTGTGACCCCAGGAACTGTAGCCCACCAGGCTCCTCTGTCCATGGGATTTTCCAGGCAAGAATACTGGAGTGGGTTGCCATTTCCTTCTCCAAAGGATTTTCCTGACCCAGGGATCTGATTCAGGGATCCAACCCAGGTCTCCTGCATTGCAGGCAGATTCTTTACTGTCTGAGACACTAGTGAAGGAAAGCTCAAAACAACTATAACTGCCTCAACAGACAGTATACAATTTAAATGTATTTATAAGTTTGAATTTCTCATTTTACTAAATAATGTAAGGGAACGTGAGTCACTGCAACCAGCACAGTTACTAGATTATATTAAGCCTTGGTACAATAGATGGTCAAGCAGACACCCAGAAATTATTTCAGACTATTTAAAATTCACATATATGTTGCATAATATTATGTCCAGGGCACTCTACTAGCTGGTACAGAGTACATGACGAGGAATAAGATAAATTACCTGTTACCAAGGAGCATATCCAAGGAGGACACACATATAAGCATTGTCTGTTTTTCTTTAACATTTCAATCAATAAATATATGTTCTTAGAGAAGAAATACAATAATAAATTTCAACTGATTGAAGATTCACTAAAGTAGTCTTGAAACTCTCTAGACAATCAGAAAATAATTCTTCCTTTAACATTGACAAGCAGAAAAGGAAAGCTGACTGAATGAAACATGCTTTAAACCGAAATTTAAAATTTATTACTTAAACAACAATAAAACCTGGTAAGTGTTGAACTTTCCATTTAGGTCATGCATCTTGTTCTCTTTTAAGCTAGGATTCTAGTATTTTTTTCTACATCAAATATAGTTAATAATAGTTTGTAACATATGGATAGCTAATTGTGCCAAATGATGGTAGCAGTGATAAGCTTAACAGAATATGGTGTGATTATAGAACAATTTTAGACTTGATTTAACATTTTGTTTCCTAACTTGTGAGTAGGACAAAAAGAGGCACACAATATTTTTTAACAAATAAATGATTCAACAGGTTTCTTCAGTCTAAGTTTTTAATTTTTAACAGCTATTAAGTTTTTGGTGGTTTCTGACTTCAGAACTTTAAAGATTCAGAATCAGTGGAAATCTTTGAAATTCATGACAGTGTGATTAACTATAGTATTGTTAACTCAACTTCAGTTTAAATATTGGGGTTGGCCAAACGGTTCATCTGGTTTTTCGATAACAACCTTTTTGGTCAACCCAATATAATGTTTAATATGACATTTCATCTCTATTATTTATGTAGTAAAATGCTATTATTTATGTACTACTATTACTTAATGAATTTTTCATTTATACTAAAATATCATATATCATACTGCCAATATACAGACATTTGCTATGTCTCTATTTCCTCAGCAAAGTGTGATAAAGAACAGAAAGTCAATTCCCAATAACTGATACTAAGAATGCTAAAATTTGTGTTTGGATGTAGTTCCAAGAAAGGCATAATCACAGCACCTGTGCAATTTGAAATGCTTTGCTCTCAAGCTTTAAAATAATCTCTAAGGTACTCTCACTGAGGACAGCACTGACATTAAAAAACCTTTTACTTAACTAGAAGTGCATTTTTCATAATCTATATTGCTGATAAAACACGACAGAAATTCAAGTTACAAAGCAATACTATTTGAAATTACACAGATTTACTTTTTATTAAAACGTGTTTGTAAATATTGACATAATTTCTCAATATTTTCAAGTATTTATTTGGTGTTATCAATATAATCAGGTTTTGACAGACCTTATATAACAAGCATATATTTTATTGCTTGCAAATTGAGATTTGATATTTACGGTTTAAAGGATTTAAAATTTAAAATTATTTTGCCATGTACCCCCAATATATTAAAATGTTGAAAAAATGTTTGTCAAATGTTCCTTATGTCAAGACAATTGTCTTCATTATTTGACAAGCTAATTACTTCAATATACTTTCACCAAGTGTTCAAAAACCTACTTATCATATTAAATATATACAAATCCAAATTAAATCAATAAAAATTCTGACTTTTTAGCAATACGTTAACTCATAAAAGCTTTCTCAATGTGAATTCAGTAAGACTATCAATTTGAACTAGACATTTAAAAATATATAGCTGATTTTAATCATATTTTAGGTTTTTGACTTTTAAATAATTTGTGTTTAAATAAAAAATTTAGCTTTAAACTTTTATCAAAGAAAAGAGTAAAAAAGAAAGAAGAGTGGTCATTTAGAACCTAGAATCAGAATTAAAACTGGTGAAAGTGTTTTATAATATTTTTCTGAACATTAAAATGTTATTTTAATTTGGTCTCACAATTTATGCAAAAGAAATTTAAAATTTTTGTTCATATGATATTTACATAGAATTTCTGTTTTTAAACTGAGAAATGGTTTGGGAATAAAAAAATAAAATAATAATATTGAACAGAAACATTTCAGTATTATTTCTAAATTTATTTAGGGTCCAGAAAAAAAAAATGGGTAATAACTGTCAGATGCCTTTCAAACTCTAAGATCTAGTTATACATTTCTTTACATAAACGTGTAGCATCAGAATCGATGAGCATCATGCTCAAGCATCAGAGAGCATCACTCTCAAGAGATACAGAAAGCCTGATTGACACACCTCCTTCTTTTATTTAGAGTTCTAAAATTAACATATCCAAATCTGAATTCTTTAATCACTATACCTATTTTATTCAATATCTCTTTAAGAATTATCATCATCCATTTAATCAATCCTTGATTACACCCATTCCCTTACGTCATACAAATAGGCATCTATAAACTTCCTTTTAAATTATGATCCATTCAACTATATCCATTCTTTTTTAATAATCTAGTCCAAGACATAATCACTATTCATCTACCAATGGTAATAGTCATGTATTCTTTTTTCACATTTGCTCATCCAAAAATCATTCCTTCCATGATAATGTTCTCTTTAAAACTTTATAGATCATCAGACTCATAACTTCTCATTGAGCAAATAAGGTTTAAAACTCTAATCTGATTTAGGATGGCATCCATTATATCATTCCTTTAAAATTTTATTTTTATTTATTATTAGTGATTCAGTTCAGTCACTCAGTCGTATCTGACTCTTTGCAACCCCAAGAACTGCAGCACTGCCAGGCCTCCCTGTCTATCACCAACTCCGGGAGTTTACCCAAACTCATGTCCATCGAGTCGGTGATGCCATCCAGCCATCTCATCCTCTGTTGTCCCCTTCTCCTCCTGCCCCCAATCCCTCCCAGCATCAGAATCTTTTCCAATAAGTCAACTCTTCTCATGAGATGGCCAAAATATTGGAGTTTCAGCTTCAGCATCAGTCTTTCCAGTGAACATCCAGGACTGATCTCCTTTAGAATGGACTGGCTGGATCTCTTTGCAGTCCAAGGGACTCTCAAGAGTCTTCTCCAACACCACAGTTCAAAAGCATCAATTCTTCGGTGCTCAGCTTTCTTCACAGTCCAACTCTCACATCCATACATGACCACTGGAAAAACCATAGCCTTGACTAGTCAGACCTTTGTTGGCAAAGTAATGTCTCTGCTTTTTAATATGCTATCTAGGTTGGTCATAACTTTCTTTCCAAGGAGTAAGCGTCTTTTAATTGAGAATAAATTGTGGAAAATAAAGGGTTGAATTGTCAGATAATTAAGGAAGGTATTATAATAATCATTGTGAAAAATAATGGTGATTTGAATCAAGATGCTAGCTATGAAGGTAGTAAAAAGCAATCAAATTCTCTTATACTGTGAAAGAAGTGCCAACAGGTTTCCCTGGGTGATTGGAATTAATGTGAAAAATAATAAAAGGCATAAAGATTGACTTACACCTTTTGCCCCAAAAAACTGGAAAAATAGGTTTGCAGTTTGCTGATGTGGTCATAGCTGTAGAAAAATCTGAACTGAAGATGGTGATGCAAAGACTAGGCATTTCTTTATAACCTTAGCAATTTTGAGAAGCCTCTCCAGTATCAAAATATATATATCAAAGATACATTTGAATTTAATAAATCGGAGAAAAGATGTATTTAAAACTTAGACTTTCATGAAAATATATCATGTCATATTATAATATTATATAATGAGTGCTCCATAAATGTGAACTATTACTGTTTTTTTTTTTTTTTTTTTTTTTTAAGGGGCATGGCTCTAGTTCCTTTGGGACTTACAGAAACAAACAGAATGTGGTGGGTAGGTGGATATTTAATTGTGTCAATAGTCCTGTGCTAGTAGTCCTGAAAATATATATTTTCATAACTGCAACTTAATATGTACTCTTATGAACTTGTATTACTCAGAGCACAACACATTATGTTATCATTATTGATATCCATATGCACTCTTTCCTTTCCCTAGAATTGTGCACTATCTTCCCTCAACCTGGTGACTTCAGATGGTAAAGAATTCATTTTCAATGCAGAAGAGCCAGGTTCGATACCTGGGTCTGAAAGATCCCCTGGAGAAGTGAATGGCAACCCACTCCAGTATTCTTGCCTGTAGAATTCCACAGACTGAGCAGCTTGGCCAGCTACAATCCATGGTGTCGCAAAGACTCAGACATGACTGAGCAACTGCGACTAACAATAACACTTCCAGCAATCAACTCTCAACTCTCATCTTTCTTGTTAACTAACACTTCTTCTCAGAAGACATTCTGGTTTTCATCAAAGGACTGACTAGAAGCTTCTCAAGAATGAAATTAAATTCTTATTCCCTACTAAAGGATTTAAAGGCTTAGAAAATATTTGTTTAATTACTAAAATTAGCTCCACATTTTAAGGGATTATTTTATAAATTTCATTCAAATAAGCTGAGGAGGAGACAAAATGTTTGGAATTACTACTTGACGGTGTAAGAATAATGAATGATATTGGTCCCCAATATTGTAGTATTACATTATATTGAAATTCCTTCTTAATATCATGAATAATGAATAGTCTAGGATTTTGCTCTACTTACAAGCGTATAAGGTAGCTAGTTACTACTTCATGTGCAGGAAACCCAAGACTCCTGAGTAAGAGACAAACAACTTAATTATTCATAGTAAAAGGAGTAATAAGAGGTGCATATTTGTTAGTGTCACCGCCAATTTCCTGCAATCCCTACAGGTCTTAATCAAAGGGCTGATGAAGAATGCCTTTAAGTGCAGTGGGTTACACTACAGGAAAGATCAAAGCATTAGAGAATTCTCTGATTTTACAGTGGGTAGAAGCAAGCTTGCTGTCTGTCAAGAAGACATAATTCCATCTCTAAAGGTTGTTTATTGCAAACCTAATACTGAAAAATGGTCCAGTTAATGAGCACTAAGGGTCTTTAATTCTTGGCAGATTCAGCATCAACATACAGGGAATTTTAAAGCCTATGTTGGACTGTCTCTCAGTTCAGTTCAGTTCAGTCACTCAGTCATGTCTGACTCTTTGTGACCCCATGAATTGCAGCATGCCAGGCTTCCCTGTTAATAACAAAATCCCAGAGTTCCCTCAGACTCATGTCCATCGAGTCAGTGATGCCATCCAGCCATCTCATCCTCTGTCATCCCCTTCTCCTCCTGCCCCAATCCCTCCCAGCATCAGTCTTCCAATGAGTCAACTCTTCGCATGAGGTGGCCAAAATATTGGAGTTTCAGCTTCAGCATCAATCCTTCCAGTGAACATCCAGGACTGATCTCCTTTAGGATGGACTGGTTGGATCTCCTTGCAGTCCAAGGAACTCTCAAGAGTCTTCTCCAACACCACAGTGCAAAAGCATCAATTCTTCAGTGCTCAGCCTTCTTCACAGTCCAACTCACATCCATACATGACCACAGGAAAAACCATAGCCTTGACTAGATGGACCTTTGTTGCCAAAGTAATGTCTCTGCTTTTTTTTTTCTTCAGTTTTTAATGTACTTTTTTTTTTTTTAATTTTATTTTATTTTTAAACTTTACAATATTGTATTAGTTTGCCAAATATCGAAATGAATCTGCCACAGGTATACCCGCTTCCCCCATCCGGAACCCTCCACCCTCCTCCCTCCCCTACCCTCCCTCTGGGTCATCCCAGTGCACCAACCCCAAGCATCCAGTACCGTGCATTGAACCTGGACTGGCGACTCATTTCATACATGATATTATACATGTTTCAATGCTATTCTCCCAAATCTCCCCACCCTCTCCCTCTCCCACCGAGTCCATAAGACTGATCTATACATCGGTGTCTCTTTTGCAGTCTCCTACACAGGGTTATTGTTACCATCTGTATAAATTCCATATATATGCGTTAGTATACTGTATTGGTGTTTTTCTTTCTGGCTTACTTCACTCTGTATAATAGGTTCTAGTTTCATCCACCTCATTAGAACTGATTCAAATGTATTCTTTATAAT
>NW_011494548.1:28367-29524 GCF_000754665.1 Bison bison bison
GCAGTCTCCTACACAGGGTTATTGTTACCATCTGTATAAATTCCATATATATGCGTTAGTATACTGTATTGGTGTTTTTCTTTCTGGCTTACTTCACTCTGTATAATAGGCTCCAGTTTCATCCACCTCATCAGAAAAACAAATGACCCAATCAAAAAATGGGCCAAAGAACTAAATAGACATTTCTTCAAAGAAGACATACAGATGGCTAACAAACACATGAAAAGATGCTCAACATCACTCATTATCAGAGAAATGCAAATCAAAACCACTTTGAGGTACCACTTCACACCAGTCAGAATGGCTGTGATCCAAAAGTCTACAACCAATATTCTTTTTTTTTTAAATTTTATTTTATTTTTAAACTTTACAATATTGTATTAGATTTGCCAAATATTGAAATGAATCCGCCACAGGTATACCCGCGTTCCCCATCCTGAACCCTCCTCCCTCCTCCCTCCCATACCCTTCCTCTGGGTCGTCCCAGTGCAACAGCCCTAAGCATCCAGTACCGTGCATTGAACCTGGACTGGCGACTCGTTTCATACATGATATTATACATGTTTCAATGCTATTCTCCCAAATCTCCCCACCCTCTCCCTCTCCCACAGGGTCCATAAGACTGATCTATACATCGGTGTCTCTTTTGCTGTCTTCTACACAGGGTTATTGTTATCATCTTTCTAAATTCCATATATATGCGTTAGTATACTGTATTGGTGTTTTTATTTCTGGCTTACTTCACTCTGTATAATAGGTTCTAGTTTCATCCACCTCATTAGAACTGATTCAAATGTATTCTTTTTAATGGCTGAGTAATACTCCATTGTGTATATGTACCACTGCTTTATTATCCATTCATCTGCTGATGGACATCTAGGTTGCTTCCATGTCCTGGCTATTATAAACAGTGCTGCGATGAACACTGGGGTACACGTGTCTCTTTCCCTTCTAGTTTCCTCAGTGTATATGCCCAGCAGTGGGATTGCTGGATCATAAGGCAGTTCTACTTCCAGTTTTTTAAGGAATCTCCACACTGTTCTCCATAATGGCTGTACTAGATTGCATTCCCACCAACAGTGTAAGAGAGTTCCCTTTTCTCCACACCCTCTCCAGCATTTATTGCTTGTAGACGTTTGGATCGCAGCCATTCTGAC
>NW_011494548.1:30827-31810 GCF_000754665.1 Bison bison bison
ATCCTGCAACTTTACTATAGTCATTGATTAGTTCTAGTAATTTTCTGGTGGAGTCTTTAGGGTTTTCTATGTAAAGGATCATGTCATCTACAAACAGTGAGAGTTTTACTTCTTCTTTTCCAAATTGGATTCCTTTTATTTCTTTTTCTGCTCTGATTGCTATGGCCAAACCTTCCAAAACTATGTTGAATAGTAATGGTGAAAGTGGGCACCCTTGTCTTGTTCCTGACTTTAGAGGAAATGCTTTCAATTTTTCACCATTGAGGATAATGTCTGCTGTGGGTTTGTCATATATAGCTTTTATTTTGTTGAGGTATGTTCCTTGTATTCCTGCTTTCTGGAGAGTTCTGATCATAAATGGATGTTGAATTTTGTCAAAGGCTTTCTCTGCATCTATTGAGATAATCATATGGTTTTTGTTTTTCAATTTGTTTATGTGGTGTATAACATTGATTGATTTGCGGATATTGAAGAATCCTTGCATCCCTAGGATAAAGCCCACTTGGTCATGGTGTGTGATCTTTTTAATGTGTTGTTGGATTCTGATTGCTAGAATTTTGTTAAGGATTTTTGCATCTATGTTCATCAGTGATATTGGCCTGTAGTTTTCTTTTTTTGTGGCATCTTTGTCAGGTTTTGGTATTAGGGTGATGGTGGCCTCATAGAATGAGTTTGGAAGTTTACCTTCCTCTGCAATTTTCTGGAAGAGATTGAGCAGGATAGGTGTTAGCTCTTCTCTAAATTTTTGGTAGAATTCAGCTGTGAAGCCGTCTGGACCGGGGCTTTTGTTTGCTGGAAGATTTTTGATTACAGTTTCAATTTCCATGCTTGTGATGGGTCTGTTAAGATTTTCTATTTCTTCCTGGTCCAGTTTTGGAAAGTTGTACTTTTCTAAGAATTTGTCCATTTCTTCCACATTGTCCATTTTATTGGCATATAATTGTTGAAAGTAGTCTCTTATGATCCTTTGTATTTCTGTGTTG
>NW_011494548.1:34514-38611 GCF_000754665.1 Bison bison bison
TTCATAGTGATGCTTTCTAAGGCCCACTTGACTTCACATTCCAGGATGTCTGGCTCTAGATGAGTGATCATACCATCGTGATTATCTGTCTCTACAGATACTTAAAGCTATTGAGTAGCTTGTGCAGTGTGGTGCCCATTCAAGGTAAGAGATGGCTAAGATAGACTGAAGGAAGTGTAGACTGAGAAAGATTAGATTTGAATGTCTTTTAATTAGCACTGAGAAAGATAAAAGAAATGATTGTATTATCAAGCTACTTCACTATATAAATAATGAGGGCAATAGTAGGTATAGCATCTTAGTAGCAAATGAAATCTCTTTGAATAGCACATTATTGGTCAGGGGATTTTTGTTAAAACTAATGCCTGTGGCCAGTTATTCCTCTCTGGACAATAATGTTCAGGTAACAAAAGATGTATGAATAGTCTCTGGTCAATAAGGTATTAACATATTTTGAAAACCAAGGAAAATACAATATACTTGACATTCTTTTAGCCACCATATAGAGAAATCAACACCCTAAAACATCATCAATTTTCATGAGATGCATTTCATTACTTAAGTTCTAAATTACTTTTGGAAAAGTTTTGGAGTTATTATCTGGGAATTAACTTGAACACAGCAAATCAAAACCTAAAATGAAGCTTAGAAACACTTCAAAGTTAATAAGCGTTTCTCTGTATTGGAACAGAATATCTGAAAACATTCAGTCTAATGTATTTTTTGGTAATACTATTCACTATGAAAAAGTGCTAAAAAATTCTTTTCAGAGAAATACTGAAAGCTTATACAAATTAATTAACATTTCATATCCTGTACTTAGTAGTCAGGATCAACTTCTGAATTATAGTTACTAAGTTGCCCAACCTAACCTGGACAGAGCAAAATTTAAATTTAATTTAAATTTAAAATAAAATTTTCACACAAATAGAAACTGAGAAGCAGAAGCTTTTCCTTACTATTCTCAGGTAAAAATTCGAAGTTACATAAGAAATTGAATAGGATGGATACTGTTTAAATAGAATCATTATATTGTTCATTTTCTATGGTGGACATCATATTTATAATAAGCATTATGAAGAAACTTTAAAATTTTAATTTTAAACTTAATTTTTTAAAATATTTATCCTTATTTGATGAAACACAGTAGATTAGTTAAATGTTTCTAACATTAAAACTAGCCATATACTATGGTAGTATTTCAAATACAATTTCATATAAAAATAAAGAACAAAACTATGTTAAGAACATTTTCTATTTTTCATTGATATTAGTAAAGAAATGACACTTAGATTTTATAATATAGATGAACATAAAAACTACACAGACATTTTTTGAAAATAATATTTTAAAGAAAAGTGTAGTAAAAAGACCATGAACTCACCTCCTTCCACAAGAACAGCAAATTACAATTAACACTAAACAATCAATAAAAAAAAGACAGGATGTAGAGTATCTCTTTTGGTAAGTTCTAAAGACAAAAAATGGAGAAGGCAATGGCACCCCACTCCAGTACTCTTGCCTGGAAAATCCCATGGATGGAGGAGCCTGGTAGGCTGCAGTCCATGGGGTCGCTAAGAGTCAGACACGACTGAGCGACTTCACTTTCAGTTTTCAGTTTCATGCATTGGAGGAGGAAATGGCAACCCACTCCAGTGTTCTTGCCTGGAGAATCCCAGGGACAGGGGAGCCTAGTGGGCTGCCGTCTATGGGGTAGAACAGAGTTGGACACGACTGACGTGACTTCGCAGCAAAGACAAAAAAAAAATACACACACACACACAAAGAGATGGGTAAGAAGGAAGCAGTTTCAATATAATCAAACCACATATCACGCAGGTGGGAAACCCACAAGCTGGAAAATAATTATATTGCAGAAATTTCCTCACAGGAGTGAAATTTCTGAGCCCAACATCAGGCTCCTGATGGCGGTCTGGTATCAGGATGTGAGCCCCCAGATCATTTGGCTTTGAAAGCCAGTGGGACTTGATATCAAGAACTTCATAGGACTGGGGAAAACAGAGACTCCACTGTTGAAGGGTGCACACAAAGTCTCATGTGTGCCGAGACCAGAGCAAAAGCAGTGACTTCATATAAGCCTGGGTCAGACATACCTGTTGGTCCTGGAAGGTCTAGGGACATAAGGGGTGTCTGTGGATCTCTCTGGAGACATAAAAGCTAATGATTAACATATTTGATAGTATTCATCTAAAGAGGCTGATGGACATTTTGGTTAGGTCATTATCACCAAGACCTGGTCCCACCCAACACCCTGTAGGCTCCAGTGCTGGGACCCCCCAGGCCAAAGAACCAACAGAGTGAGAACATTATACCACCAACCAACAGACAAGGTGTCTAAAGACTTCTGGAGCCCATAACATGCCCTTAGATAGGGACCTGCCGAGCACAAGGTCAAAAAAGATCTCCACACACCAGCGGGCAGGCAAAAGTGGGAGGGCCCAGGAGGAAGACTGTACAAGTTTCTAAACCAGCCTCACCCAAAAGGACACATACATCAGAAGCAAGAAAAACAAAATCCCACAGCCTGTGGAACTGAATCCACAAACACTGGTCAGAACCTACCCTGAGGCCAGCTGGTCCCTGGCCCTTGGGTGACAAGAGGAGAATGTACTGCTGAGAAACATACGATATACCCTACAATTCTCCAAGACCCAGAAATATATTTACCTTGCACATAATTAAAAATACAAATCAAAGTTTAGAACAAAATGAGAAGGCAGAAGAATATGTTCTAGACCAAGGAACAAGATAAAACCTGCAGACCAACAACTAAGTGACATGGAGACAGGCAATCAACCTAAGAAAGAGTTCAGAGTAATTATCTTAAAGATGATCCAAGAACTCAAAAAAATAATGAATCCAAAGATCCATACAGGATCAAACCTAGGAGGAACATACTGAGACACACAGTAATCAACTTCAAAAATTAAAGACAGAAAATTTGAAATGAAACAAGGGAAAGATGATAAATAAAATACAAGGTTATCCCCACAAAACTATCAGCTGATTTTTCAGCAGAAACTCTACAGGCCAGAAGAGAGTGGCACAATTTTAAAGTGATGAAAGGGAAAAACCTACAACCAAGAATACTCTACCCAGCAAGGCTTTCATTCAGATTGAATAGAGACATCAAAAGCTTGTTTATAAAAGAATTCAGCACCACTAAACTGGCTTTGCAACAAATGCTAATGGAAGTTCTTTAGGCAGAAAATAAAAAGCTACAACTAGAAACAAGAAAATTATGCAATGAGAAAGTTCATTGGTTAAGCCAAACTTACAGTAAAGTCAAGAAATAACCCATGCACATATATGTTATCTAAAACAGTAATCTTGAGGAGAGTCAAGTGCAGGATATCTGAAATGCATTTGAAATTAAGAAATCAGCAACTTCAAACAATCATATATATATGATATCAATTAATCAATCTGAGGTCTGATGTATCACATGAGGCAAATACTTATTATTTTGTATTATTTTATATTTATTTTAAAATAATTTATTTGAATTATTATTTTCATTATTTTAAAATGATAATACTTATATAGGACATGTTTGCATGATCATCATTTCCCCTCCATTATTTTAATACAGAATTTGTCTATCCATTTGGTGAATCCATTGAACATTCTGTCAACTAACTGGCTACAAATAGAGCCATATAGTCTAGGTAAAGAATATTAGTTATATGTTGCTTTTTTAAGCCACAAACTTATTGTTTCATAACAACAAAAATTTGTTACCTTACAGTTCTGTAGGTCAGTAGTGAAAAATGGAGTCACTGGGCTGCAAGTAAGACTGTTGGCAAAGTTGGTCTAGGTCTCTTTGGTGGCCATAGTGGAAAATCTGTTCCTTACCTCTTCTGCCTTTTAAAGACCACTCATAGTCCATGGCCCCTGGGCCCTTCCTCCATCTTCCAAAGCCAGGAAAAGCAGTTTTTGTTTTTTTAACTGATTTTTTAAAAATATAATTCACACATCAGACAATTCATTTGTTCAAAGTATACAATTCAATTATTTTTAGAACATTCACAAATATATATTTCATCATCACAGTCAATTTTAGATCATTTTCATCA
>NW_011494548.1:39689-43574 GCF_000754665.1 Bison bison bison
CTTGATCTCTGAAGCTTGTTGTACTTGGCCAAATATAAACCTTATTAAAATGAAAAAAATATGAATAGATAGAACAAATAATTTTTTTTCTCTCATTGAAAAGTCTGCTTAGAATTTCTTCTGTTTATAATTGTTAAGGGTTTGATAATCACCACCTACTTCCAAAGTGCAAACACCAAAGCCTCAGACAGGATCCAAATCCTTTACTCAAAGAGACCCATCTTCAGAATGAATAACTTGTTTACCTTCATCAATAAATCATACTATTTGTCACGGTCTCTACCTACTAGATTGTTTGGTTTTTCCCCAATAAGCTGTGTCCTCTTTTATCTCTTTGTTCATGGATCCTCTCTTGTCTGGGATTTCCTCCACTGGTTTCTGTCCTTCTGAAACATAACCAATGGTTTCCCACTTAGGTCTTGCTGACTTTTACTAAGCAATCACTTCACTCGAAACTTTTCTTTAGAAAGCCAGAAAACTGCTGGAATGATTTTATTCATGGACTTCCACATGTTCTGTGCATATACTCATTACAATATTTATCAATCAATGTTGCATTCTTTTGCAACTATTACATTCTTCCCCATGTTAAGAAGTTACATTTTTTTGTAACTATTACATTCTTCCCCATGTTAAGAAGTATATTATTTACTTCTTAACAATGTATCCCTAAGGTTTAACAAAATTCCCAGAACGAAGTAGTTGCCTAGTAGATGTTTTTGGAAAAATATTTATAACTAAATAAATGATGGAGAAACTGCTTACTCCAAATTAACACTATGATTTATAGTTGTACTACTGGGATGTACAAAAACATAGGTGTTGGAGAATGGTGAGAACGAAAAGTGCCCATTGAGCTGAGGAGGTAACTTGAGACTGAAAAATGAGGAAGATTAATTCCATAATAACCAGTGGATCAAGTTTTTATAGGGCAATTTACTCACATGGTAGGGCTGGACAAACAATCTGAAAGCATTCACAGATGCACTCTGCACCACTGAGGGGCCATGGGGACAGTTTTTTAGTTAACCTAAGGTAGGGGAGTATGTGCTTGGAAAGAGGAAGTACTTTCCTAAGTCAAATACTTATGAATGGATAACTAGTCTTGTAGGCTCCGAGAACACGAAACTAAGATTTTCAACATTGTTTGGAAGTAAACAAAGCATAGAGGCCACTTGGCCCTAACTGTCATTAAATAACATCTTAATTACAAAGTCCTGGATGACAGACAAGATTTTCTGCACAGTAAGGTGTCTAGTCAAGGCTATGGTTTTTCCAGTGGTCATGTATGGATGTGAGAGTTGGACTGTGAAGAAGGCTGAGCACTGAAGAATTGATGCTTTTGAACTGTGGTGTTGGAGAAGATTCTTGAGAGTCCCTTGGACTGCAAGGAGATCCAACCAGTCCATTCTGAAGGAGATCAGTCCTGGGATTTCTTTGGAAGGAATGATGCTAAAGCTGAAACTCCAGTACTTTGGCTACCTCATGCGAAGAGTTGACTCATTGGAAAAGACTCTGATGATAGAAAGGATTGGGGCGGGAGGAGAAGGGGACGACAGAGGATGAGATGGCTGGATGGCATCACTGACTCGATGGATGTGAGTCTGAGTGAACTCTGGGAGTTGGTGATGGACAGGGAGGCCTGGTGTACTGCAATTCATGGGGTCGCAAAGAGTTGGACACTACTGAGTGACTGAACTGAACTGAACTGAACTGAAGGCCATAGGGTCAGGAGGAAATGAAGGCCCAAGACAGCATTAGTTATGCTGACAGCAATACATGTATGTCTCATTATTACAGTCTTGTACTTTAATGCTGATTTATTCCAATTAATTATATAAAATCCTATAATACAGAATAATAGATTATGTATTTAGGAGCAAATTTTAGATTTCTATTTTTCTTTTATTTTAGGTAGAAAAAACAGACCACATATATCTGTGATTTTATATCATATGCATTGGCATTTCTGCTGATGTCTTTGAGAGCTAAATCTTTTTATTATCTTGAAATTAATTCATAAACTATACTGAAAAACATTGATATCAAAATCAAACAAATTACTCTTACACCTGAAGTGGAATTATCTAGTGTCTGATCAGACAGTACTGTAGAAGACGGCCATGCAGGTAGAAATAAATAATTAACACATGGCTTCTAAACAACTTGTCAGCTAACATTTGATATATACAAAAGGTTTAAATAGAAAAAAAAAACTTTTAGCTTTACAACTACATATATTTTTAGATATACTTGCAATTGTTACAATGGCACCACAAGAGACATTTAGTGCATTAGATTTAACAATAAAGTACAAAAAAAGGTATGAAACTTTGTATATAGATTTAAATAGCCATTTTGTCTTTAGGTTGGTTATTTTTCCTTTGAGTCATTAGTCATTGAATAATTTCAGTAAAACTTGAGCTATATCACTTCATTAAAAGCATCCATTACACTTATTTGTGTAAGTCTGGTCCTCAAAGACTAGCAGTTCTGTAATTCTATTTTCCTTGTTTCCAAGGACAGTGTCTCCTTTAACACCTGCCTCAAGTAGATAAGACCTCCCAAGGAGTGGGAAAAGAGAGGCATGAATTCCAACCCTTTGATATCATCTGTCTTAGCATGTTTCCATTTCTTACTGGATGTATTGATATATAAGGTGAAATTTTACATTTGAACCATATTCACTTCCATGTAATTCAAGATCTTCCAAAAATTATGGAAAACTTCAAAAGAAGAATAACCAGAAAATTCATTACTATTATTAAGTTACATGCTTGCTTAGTTGCTCAGCTGTGTCTGACTCTTTGTGACCCTATGGACTCTAGCCCACCAGGATCCTCTCTATCCTTGAGATTTTTCAGGCAAGAATACTGGCGTGGGTTGCCTTTTCCTTCTCCAGGGGATCTTCCTGACCTGCATCTCCTATGTCTCCTGCACTGAAGGTGGATTTTTAACCCACTGAGCCATAGGGAAATCCCCAAGTTATTATAACCTTTAAATAACCATGCCGTAGAAAGCAGTATTGCATAATGTAGCTATTCTTCCATGACTGATATTGTGGTAAATATTTGAACTTGATTCAGATTTATTAGGGAATTCCTCAGACAATCAGAAAGTTAATTACACAGTTGTTCTACTAATAAAATTTGGATTTTAACAAACATTTTTCTAATAAAATCTTCACTTTAGAGTTTACATTTAATCTGTACATGTTATGGTTTACAGGTTCGAATATTTTATTTATTTTCCCTATAAATGATTTGAGTCAATTTAAAAGAATATTAGTTGCAGAGGAGGAGGTAAGATGGCGGAGGAGTAGGACAGGGAGAACACTTTCTTCCCCACAAATTCATCAAAAGAACATTTAAACGCCAAGTATATTCCACAAAACAACTTCTGAAAGCGGGCAGAGGACATCAGGCACCCAGAAAAGCAACCCAAGTCTTCGAAAGGAGAGAGAAGAAATACAGCTGCACTCACCAGAACACCGACACAAGCTTCCCTAACCAAGAAACCTTGACAAGCCACCTGTACAAACCCACACAGAGTGAGGAAACGCCACAATAAAGAGAACTCCACAAACTGCCAGAATACAGGAAGGACACCCCAAACGTAGCAATTTAAACAAGATGAAGAGACAGAGGAATACCCAGCAGATAAAGCAACAGGATAAAAGCCCACCAAACCAAACTAAAGAGGAAGAGATAGGGAATCTACCTGATAAAGAATTCCGAATAATGATAGTGAAATTGATCCAAAATCTTGAAATCAAAATGGAATCACAGATAAATAGCTTGGAGACTAAGATTAAGAAGATGCAAGAAAGGTTTAACAAGGACCTAGAAGAAATAAAAGAGAGTCAATATAAAATGAATAATGCAA
>NW_011494548.1:44604-45360 GCF_000754665.1 Bison bison bison
AGAGACAAAGATGGTCACTACCTAATGATCAAAGGATCAATCCAAGAAGAAGATATAACAATTATAAATATATATGCACCCAACACGGGAGCGCCACAATATGTAAGACAAATGCTAACAAGTATGAAAGGAGAAATTAACAATAACACAATAGTAGTGGGAGACTTTAATACCCCACTCACACCTATGGATAGATCAACTAAACAGAAAATTAACAAGGAAACACAAACGTTAAACGATACAATAGACCAGTTAGACCTAATTGATATCTATAGGACATTTCATCCCCAAACAATGAATTACACCTTTTTCTCAAGCGCACGTGGAACCTTCTCCAGGATAGATCACATCCTGGGCCATAAATCTAGCCTTGGTAAATTCAAAAAAAATAGAAATCATTCCAAGCATCTTTTCTGACCACAATGCAGTAAGATTAGATCTCAATTACAGGAGAAAAACTATTAAAAATTCCAACATATGGAGGCTGAACAACACCCTGCTGAATAACCAACAAATCACAGAAGAAATCAAAAAAGAAATCAAAATTTGCATAGAAACTAATGAAAATGAAAACACAACAACTCAAAACCTCTGGGACACTTTAAAAGCAGTCCTAAGGGGAAAGTTCATAGCAATACAGGCATACCTCAAGAAACAAGAAAAAAGTCAAATAAATAACCTAACCCTACACCTAAAGCAACTAGAAAAGGAAGAAATGAAGAACCCCAGGGTTAGTAGAAGGAAAGAAATCTTAAA
>NW_011494548.1:45460-46634 GCF_000754665.1 Bison bison bison
ACAAAGCCAAAAGCTGGTTCTTTGAAAGGATAAATAAAATTGACAAACCATTAGCCAGACTCATCAAGAAACAAAGGGAGAAAAATCAAATCAATAAAATTAGAAATGAAAATGGAGAGATCACAACAGACAACACAGAAATACAAAGGATCATAAGAGACTACTATCAACAATTATATGCCAATAAAATGGGCAACGTGGAAGAAATGGACAAATTCTTAGAAAAGTACAACTTTCCAAACTGGACCAAGAAGAAATAGAAAATCTTAACAGACCCATCACAAGCACGGAAATTGAAACTGTAATCAAAAATCTTCCAGCAAACAAAAGCCCCGGTCCAGACGGCTTCACAGCTGAATTCTACCAAAAATTTAGAGAAGAGCTAACACCTATCCTGCTCAATCTCTTCCAGAAAATTGCAGAGGAAGGTAAACTTCCAAACTCATTCTATGAGGCCACCATCACCCTAATACCAAAACCTGACAAAGATGCCACAAAAAAAGAAAACTACAGGCCAATATCACTGATGAACATAGATACAAAACTCCTTAACAAAATTCTAGCGATCAGAATCCAACAACACATTAAAAAGATCATACACCATGACCAAGTGGGCTTTATCCCAGGGATGCAAGGATTCTTCAATATCTGCAAATCAATCAATGTTATACACGACATTAACAAATTGAAAAACAAAAACCATATGATTATCTCAATAGATGCAGAGAAAGCCTTTGACAAAATTCAACATCCATTTATGATCAGAACTCTCCAGAAAGCAGGAATACAAGGAACATACCTCAACATAATAAAAGCTATATATGACAAACCCACAGCAGACATTATCCTCAATGGTGAAAAATTGAAAGCATTTCCTCTAAAGTCAGGAACAAGACAAGGGTGCCCACTTTCACCGTTACTATTCAACATAGTTTTGGAAGGTTTGGCCATAGCAATCAGAGCAGAAAAAGAAATAAAAGGAATCCAAATTGGAAAAGAAGAAGTAAAACTCTCACTATTTGCAGATGACATGATCCTTTACATAGAAAACCCTAAAGACTCCACCAGAAAATTACTAGAACTAATCAATGACTATAGTAAAGTTGCAGGATATAAAATCAACACACAGAAATCCCTTGCATTCCTATACACTAATAATGAGAAAACTGAAAGA
>NW_011494548.1:46734-47338 GCF_000754665.1 Bison bison bison
TACCCAAAGCAATTTATAGATTCAATGCAATCCCTATCAAGCTACCAACAGTATTCTTCACAGAGCTAGAACAAATAATTTCACAATCTGTATGGAAATACAAAAAACCTCGAATAGCCAAAGCGCTCTTGAGAAAGAAGAATGGAACTGGAGGAATCAACCTACCTGACTTCAGGCTCTATTACAAAGCCACAGTCATCAAGACAGTATGGTACTGGCACAAAGACAGAAATATTGATCAATGGAACAAAATAGAAAGCCCAGAGATAAATCCACGCACCTATGGACACTTTATCTTTGACAAAGGAGGCAAAAATATACAATGGATTAAAGACAATCTCTTTAACAAGTGGTGCTGGGAAAACTGGTCAACCACTTGTAAAAGAATGAAACTAGACCACTTTCTAACACCTTACACAAAAATAAACTCAAAATGGATTAAAGATCTAAACGTAAGACCAGAAACTATAAAACTCCTAGAGGAGAACATAGGCAAAACACTCTCCGACATACATCACAGCAGGATCCTCTATGACCCACCTCCCAGAATATTGGAAATAAAAGCAAAAATAAACAAATGGGACCTAATTAAACTTAAAAGCTT
>NW_011494548.1:47440-59715 GCF_000754665.1 Bison bison bison
ACTATTAGCAAAGTGAAAAGGCAGCCTTCAGAATGGGAGAAAATAATAGCAAATGAAGCAATGGACAAACAACTAATCTCAAAAATATACAAGCAACTCCTACAGCTCAACTCCAGAAAAATAAATGACCCAATCAAAAAATGGGCCAAAGAACTAAATAGACATTTCTCCAAAGAAGACATACAGATGGCTAACAAACACATGGAAAGATGCTCAACATCACTCATTATCAGAGAAATGCAAATCAAAACCACTATGAGGTACCATTTCACGCCAGTCAGAATGGCTGCGATCCAAACGTCTACAAGCAATAAACGCTGGAGAGGGTGTGGAGAAAAGGGAACTCTCTTACACTGTTGGTGGGAATGCAAACTAGTACAGCCACTATGGAGAACAGTGTGGAGATTCCTTAAAAAACTGGAAATAGAACTGCCTTATGATCCAGCAATCCCCCTGCTGGGCATACACACTGAGGAAACCAGAAGGGAAAGAGACACGTGTACCCCAGTGTTCATCGCAGCACTGTTTATAATAGCCAGGACATGGAAGCAACCTAGATGTCCATCAGCAGATGAATGGATAATAAAGCAGTGGTACATATACACAATGGAGTATTACTCAGCCATTAAAAAGCATACATTTGAATCCGTTCTAATGAGGTGGATGAAACTGGAACCTATTATACAGAGTGAAGTAAGCCAGAAAGAAAAACACCAATACTGTATACTAACGCATATAAATGGAATTTAGAAAGATGATAACAATAACCCTGTGTACGAGACAGCAAAAAAGACACCGATGTTTAGATCAGTCTTATGTTCTCTGTGGGAGAGGGAGAGGGTGGGGAGATTTGGGAGAATAGCATTGAAACATGTATAATATCATGTATGAAATGAGTCGCCAGTCCAGGTTCGATGCACGGTACTGGATGCTTAGGCCTGGTGCACTGGGACGACCCAGAGGGAGGGTAGGGGAGGGAGGAGGGAGGAGGGTTCATGATGGGGAACGCAGGTATACCTGTGGTGGATTCATTTCGATATTTGGCAAAATTAATACAATATTATAAAGTTTAAAAATAAAAAAAAATAAAAAAAAAGAATATTGGTTGTAGACTTTTGGATCACAGCTATTCTGACTGGTGTGAAATGGTACCTCATAGTGGTTTTGATTTGCATTTCTCTGATAATGAGTGATGTTGAGCATCTTTTCATGTGTTTGTTAGCCATCTGTATGTCTTCTTTGGAGAAATGTCTATTTAGTTCTTTGGCCCATTTTTTGATTGGGTCATTTGTTTTTCTGATGAGGTGGATGAAACTGGAGCCTATTATACAGAGTGAAGTAAGCCAGAAAGAAAAACACCAATACAGTATACTAACGCATATATATGGAATTTAGAAAGATGGTAACAATAACCCTGTGTACGAGATAGCAAAAGAGACACTGATGTATAGAACCGTCTTATGGACTCTGTTGGAGAGGGAGAGGGCGGGAAGATTTGGGAGAATGGCATTGAAACATGTATAATATCATGTATGAAACGAGTTGCCAGTCCAGGTTCGATGGAGGATACTGGATGCTTGGGGCTGGTGCAGGGGACAATCCAGAGGGATGGTATGGGGAGGGAGGAGGGAGGAGGGTTCAGGATGGGGAACACATGTATACCTGTGGCGGATTAATTTTGATATTTGGCAAAACTAATACAATTTTGTAAAGTTTAAAAATAAAATAAAATTTAAAAAAAATAAATAAAAGAATATTGGATTAAATTGCATTATCTTGCTTTTAATGATTGATGTTTATATTATTATTAATAACATCAAGCTTAAGACAGAAGTGAAAATTCTATTCAGTCTATTACATATATCTTCTAAGGTTTAAAATATCTGTTATATATATATTTATGAGCAAATATTTATTTATAAATTAATTATAACAATACCATGTCTAGGACATGTGTTTAAACATTTTGGTAATTTTTTTATTCATGCCAGAGTGACACTGTAACATAAGCAGATTGTCAAAAACTTCCTGGGATTTCCCTGGGTGCTCCAATATTTAAGAAACCACCTGCCAGTATAGACAACACAGTCTTGATTCCTTGTCCAGGAAGATCTCACATGCCAAAGAACAACTAAGCACCTGTACCCCTGTACCACAACTACTCAAGCTGTGTTCTAGAGCCAGGGAACTGCAACTACTGAGCCTGGGAGCCTAGAGCTTGTGCTCCACAGCACGAGGAGACCCTGTTCACCACAACTAGAGAAAGACCACTTGCAGCAAAGAAGACCCAGTGCAGCCATAAATAAATAAAGTGATGAATTAAAAAAGCATCCTAAAGATTCAAATATCTTGGAACAGATTTAAAAATAAAGTTTGCTTTAGAACAGCAGTGATTGATAGACAACAGAAAGAAGAATGAGGCCGATAACAATAAAACAATATTTATTCTTTTAACACACATTTGTGTGGACTCTGCTGGACAGTGTAAAAAACATTATTAAACCAAATACAAGTTCAATCAGCAGGGAATAAAATAGTAAATAGAATGTAGAATGAAAGTAAAATCAGAAAACTGAGAAATTAAAAAGAGTACTGACATTCAGCTGGTTAACATGTACACATACCCCAAGACTATTCAATAAAGAGGGCTCTCCTTCCAGAAAAGCTTTCCTTAAACCCTAAAGGTTAGTGTCATGCCACTTATAAGTTGTCTGATAAACTGTATAGACAGAATATTTGGTCCTCAAACCCCATCCAGATCCACTCTGCAATCCCACTCCCACTTGCACCCTTGGCTAGCAGCATCGGCAACACTCAAAGTACTGCCATCTCACTCTTGCATTATCTTCTCCACATCCTGGGTGATATGTATCTGTGACAGCTATGGAAGTACAAAAGCCCAACTCTGGCCTCCAGTTGAAACAGACTTTTGAATTTACACTTCAGAGTTCCTCCTTAGATTAGATTAGGTTGATGTGGAACTTTAACTTAAATGCCACCCTTGCTAAACTTCTACCCCATTTCTATCCTGCTTCCTCCACACTGTTTCTGGTTCCTTCTGTGAGATTTTCCTGAATAAATCACATGACCCTAGGTCTTTAGCTTATGAGGTGCTTATCAGAGACCCTCACCAAAGAGAAAACTCTTTCATTACTTTTATCAAAAATCACTATATTAGCTCTTTACTGATTATTTGGGGATCATGTACTCTTCACTTTGTGTCTTCGAAGTATGACACAAAATGCAAGTTGCTGTGCTTAGTTACTCAGTTGTGTCTGACTCTTTGTGACTCCATGGACTGTACCATGCCAGTATCCTCTGTCCATGAAGATTCTCCAAGCAAGAATACTAGAGTGGGGTGCATGCTCTCTTCCAGGGGGTCTTCTCAACCCAGGGATTAAACCCAGGACTTCTGCATTGCAGGTGGATTCTTTACTGTCTGAGTGAGCAGAGAAGCCCAAGGATACTGAAGTGGGTAGCCTATCCCTTCTCCATGGTACCTTCCCAGTGCAGGAATTGAACCGGGGTCTCTTGCATTGCAGACAGAGTCTTTACTAGCTGAGCCACCAGGGAAGCCAAAATAGATAGATCTAATTTGGTTGATTTACTGATGCAGGAATAACAGAATTCCCCAAACTAAGTGACTCTGAATAAAATATTTATTGTCTCAGAGTTCTAGAGGCCAGAAGTTCAAAATCAAGGTGTTCCAGGATTCTCTCCTAGCTATCTCCTAGCTAGTGGAGTATAATTCCAAGCTTTACACAGCATTTACTTGTATATGCCTCTCTCTTCACATAGCACTTTTTAATTAAAATACCAGTCATGTTGGATTATGAATCTGCATGATTCATATAAGACCTCATCTTAATCTAGCTAATTACATTCACAATGACCCAATTTCAAAATAAGGTTATATTCTGAGGTACTTGAGGTTAATATATCAACATATGAATTTTTCAGGGCTCAATTCAAACAATAACACTATTAATACCTTTTGGTATTAAATATGGTTAATACCCGAATCAAATTAAAAAATATTGAATATACTATAAAAGAAATTTTCAAAATTATATCTTTTAATGCTTATTCTTTCAAACACTACTCTTAACAAACCATATGAATTACTTTAGTTAGTCCTCAAAAAAGATGAAAAATCAAGGGAACAGAGAGAATAAATAGGCTTTAATTTGGGTCTTTAACCTGCAATGTTCATCAATAACCCACAAAGAAGATAATCTGATCATACTACAATAAATATGGAGAAGCACCAGCATTTGATAAATACTAATATGCCTCAGGTACTTTATATACCTGAGTTGGAAAAACCATTTTTGTGTGTCCTTTACTACTTTATCTGCATGGAGACTTGTGAAATCCCACAGATTAAGGGTTCAGTCCCTCAAGACTTCTTTTGCCTTATTTCAGATGCCAGTCACAAATAGTAGGTCCTCAGATCAACAAGGACATCTGCCTGACTGGACTTTAAATCATTGATTTCCATGATCCTCTCCTGGGGTTTGGTTAATTTGCCAAAGGAGCTCACAGAAATCAGGGAGACACTTACACTTACTGGTTATAAATAATATAATAAAGAATGCAGATGAAGTGATCTCACCTTAGGGTGTGGTCTAGGAGGGTCCTGAACACAGGAATTTCTGTTCCCATGGAGTTAGGATGGATTACCTTGCTATATGTGGATGTGTTTACCAACCTGGAAGTTCCCCAAATACTGGGATTTTATGGAGGTTTCTTCACATATGTGGGCATGATCAATTATTAACTCCATTTCCAGTCCCTCTACCCTTTCTGGAACACAGAAGGTAGGGGATGAAATTTCCGAGCATCTGATCATGGCTTGGTCTTTCCAGTGGTCACCTCTATTCAGGAGCCATCCATAAGCTCTCCCAGAGTCACCTCATCAGAACAAAAGAAACTTCTATTACCCAGGAAATAACAAAGGGTTTCAGGAGCCCTGGGTGAGAAACCTAGTCAAAGAACAAATATTAGAACAAAAGATGTTCCTAGTGCTCTTATCACTTAGGCATTTACAAAAGTTTTAGGAACTCTGTGCCAGTAACTCATAGCAGAGAAATATAGCTTGTATTATCTTATGATGCTTTACATCAGTTATATCCCATAGTCATTATCTAATTTAGTAATTTCCCTGGGTTGCTAAAAAAAATTATGTAGCAAAAAACTTGCCAAATTTCAATCAGTTATCCTTTAGATAGTTCAGTTCAGTTCAGTTCAGTCACTCGGTCGTGTCTGACTCTTTGCGACCCCATGAATCGCAGCACAACAGGCCTACCTGTCCATCAGCAACTCCCGGAGTTTACCCAAACTCGTGTCCATCGAGTCTGTGATGCCATCTAGCCATCTCATCCTCTGTCGTCCCCTTCTCCTCCTGCCCCCAATCCCTCCCAGCATCAGAGTCTTTTCCAATGAGTCAACTTTTCACATGAGGTGGCCAAAATATTAGAGTTTCAGCTTCAGCATCAGTCCTTCCAATGAACACTCAGGACTGATCTCCTTTAGGATGGACTGGTTGGATTTCTTGCAGTCCAAGGGACTCTCAAGAGTCTTCTCCAACATCACAGTTCAAAAGCATCAATTCTTCAACACTCAGCCTTCTTCACAGTCCAAATCTCACATCCACACATGGCCACTGGAAAAACCATAGCCATGACAAGATATTAGTTGGCAAACTAATATCTCTGCTTTTGAATATGCTGTCTAGATTGGTCATAACTTTCCTTCCAAGGGGTAAGCGTCTTTTAATTTCATAGTTGCAATCACTAGCTGCAGTGATTTTGGAAACCAAAAAACAATAAATAAATAAATAAAGTCTGACACTGTTTCTACTGTTTCCCCATCTATTTCCCATGAAGTGATGGACCAGATGCCATGATCTTCATTTTCTGAATGTTGAGCTTTAAGCCAACTTTTTCACTCTCCTCTTTCACTTTCATCAAGAGGCTTTTTAGTTCCTCTTCACTTTCTGCCATAAAGATGGTGTCATCTGCATATCTGAGGTTATTGATATTTCTCCCAGCAATCTTGATTCCAGCTTGTGCTTCTTCCAGCCCAGCGTTTCTCATGATGTACGCAGCATAGAAGTTAACTAAGCAGATTGATAATATACAGCCTTGACGTACTCCTTTTCCTGTTTGGAACCAGTCTGTTGTTCCATGTCCAGTTCTTAACTGTTGCTTCCTGACCTGCATATAGGTTTCTCAAGAGGCAGGTCAGGTGGTCTGGTATTCCCATCTCTTTCAGAATTTCCCACAGTTTATTGTGATCCACACAGTCAAAGGCTTTGGCATAGTCATTAAAGCAGAAATTGAGGTTTTCCTGGAACTCTCTTGCTTTTTTAATCCAGCGGATGTTGGCAATTTGATCTCTGGTTCCTCTGCCTTTTCTAAAACCAGCTTGAACATCTTGAAGGTCATGATTAATGTTTTGCAAAAAACTATATCAGTTCAGTTCAGTTCCTAAATAAGTTATAATATAGATTATATAAATTAAATATACATTATATAATTATATAACATAAATAAGTTATATAACTAGCTAATAAATTATAATATGGAGTAGGAGAATAGTATGGAGTTTCTTTAAACTAAAAATAGAACTACCATTGATCCAATGATACTACTACTAGTATGTGTTAGTTGCTCAGTTGTGTCTGACTCTTTGTGACCGCATGAACTATAGCCTGCCAGTCTCCTTTGTCCATGTAATTCTCCAGCAAGAATACTGGAGTGGATTTCCATTCCCTTCTCCAGGGGATCTTTCTGACCCAGGGATTGAACCTGGGTCTCCCACATTGCAGGCAGATTCTTTACCATTTGAGCCATCAAGAAGCCCATGTACCCTGAGAAAACCAAAATTGAAAAAGATACATGTATACAATCATCATTGTAGCACTATTACAATAGCCACAACATGGAAGCTACCTAAGTATCCTTTGAGACATGAATGGATAAAAAAGATGTGGTATACATATATAATAGAATATTACTGCACCATAAAGAGGAAATAAATTGGGTCATTTGTAGTGATGTGGATAGACCTAGAGCCTGTCATATGGAGTGAATTATGTCAGAAAGAGAAAAACAAGTCCAGAAATATGATACACATGAGCTTGTTTGCAGGCTAGAACTAGAGGCTCAAGGTTGACATATAAACACTACCATATGCTAGCAAGGTAACCCTCAACATTCTTCAAGCTAGGCTTCAGCAGTATGTCAACAAGAATTTCCAAATGTACAAGCTGGATTTAGAAAAGGCAGAGGAATCAGTGATAAAATTGCCATCTGTTGGATTACATAAAAAGCAAGATAACTCCAGTAAAACTATCTACTACTGGTTCATTGACTATGCTAAAGCCTTTGACTGTGTGGATCACAACAAACTATGAAAAATTCTGAAAGAGATGGGAATACGAGACCACCTTACCTGCCTCTTGAGAAACCTATATGCAGTTCAAGAAGCAACAGAACCAGACATGGAACAATGGACTGGTTCAAAATAGGAAAAGTGTATGTCAAACCTATATATTGTCACCCTACTTATTTAACTTATATGCAGAGTACATCATGCAAAATGCTGGGCTGGATGAAGCACAAGCTGGAATCAAGATAGACTCTTGAGAGTTCCCTGGACAGCATGGAGATCAAACCGTTGAAACCTAAAGGAAAGCAACCCTGAATACTCATTGGAAAGACTAATGCTGAAGCTCAAATACTTTTGCCACTTGATGCAAACAGCCAGCTCATTGGAAAACACTTTAATGCTGGGATAGATTGAAGGCAAAAGGAGTAGAGGGGAGCAGAGGATGAGATGGTTGGATAGCATCACCAACTCAATGGACATGAAGTTGGGCAAATTCCAGGAGATAGTCAGGGATGAGAGGCATGTTTTGCTGCAATCCATAGGGTCACAAATAGTTGGACACTACTTAGCAACTGAACAACAGTATGCAGATTAAGACTATTTTAAATTTTTTGCACGATATCCTCAAAATATACTGTGTATTTCAACTTACAGTATCTCTCAATTTGAACTAACTAGATTTCACATGCTCAAGAACATGTGTAAGGTGGTATCATTTGGGACAATGTAAATTGTAGATAAACATAAATTTAAAATGCTAACGAAGGAGCAGAGAGAGTTGGAGTTTTGAGTTGAACTAAAAGAGAGAGAGCTGAACTAAATTAGGTCTTAGCTTGTCCTTTTATGTAATATGCCTCTAATGGATATTTTATTTTTACCTAACCAGATACTGTAAGTAGCTCTTTTGCCCCTTTCTTGTTTATCTATTTTGAGTCCCATTAAACTTATTTATAAACCTCAGATCAATATGTATTAGTAACAGTTAACCTAACTCCTGACTTATGCTCTATTAAATGCCCACAATACCTTGTTGAAATTTTTGATTCTTTTCCTAGATTAAAAGAAGTGGGAATCAGAATTAAGTAGTTAAAGAATGACTGGCTCTCTACCCTGGGCAACCATCTGAGCAACCCTGCAGGTAGATCACTTGGGCAAGATAGCATCTGAAGAAAGATCATAAAGAGTCATCCAGCCTGCCGGTAATGAAAAAATGACACAAAACCTAATCTTTGGCATCAACAATTAACTGAGATATTCCTTTTTTTCCTCTTTAAAAGCTGTCATGGCTGAGTAGAATTTTCAGAGTTGATTTTTGGACATAAGTCCCCCTTTCCTTTAGATCACCAGTTTTTTCTGAGTAAAGCAAAGTTCCTTTCCACCAAATCTTGCTTCTCAAGTATTGGCTTTTAAGTGGTGAGCACAGAACCTGGAGTTTGGCAATATCTACCAGTACATAGATACTATATATTCTACGGGCTTTCCTGGTGGCTCAGACGGTAAAGCATCTGCCTACAATGTGGGAGACCTGGGTTTGATCTCTGGGTTGGGAAGATCCCTTGGAGAAGGAAATGGCAACCCACTCCAGTATTTATGCCTGGAAAATCCCATGGACCAAGGAGCCTGGTGTGCCACAGTCCATGGGATTGCAAAGAGTCGGACATGACTGAGCGACTTCACTTCTTCATATACTCTATTTAAAAATGTTTTTTTAAAAATAATATTTTAAGATAATTAATATGTATTTGTAAACTTTCTCCTAAATTTGATTAGCTATTTTAACCAAAGCATGTCCCAATTTAAATGTCTTAAATCCTCACAAACTTATCTGAGTGTTATGATTTAAATTCTTCTTTAGACTCTACAAAGTGAAAAAACATTATTACATTACTCCTGACCACCAAGATCACTTGGTAAAAACTAGTAAGATCAATACCCAAAATAATGCTTACATTCACTGGACAACCCAGATATTGTTCTAAATACATTATATATTATCTCATGTAATTTGTATTACCATTTCATAGGATAGGTGATACCGGCAAATGTGCAAAATGTCAAACAGACCAAACTGTTACTGTAGTTGCCTTTTTTTGTATGTTTAAGAAGAAATACCAAAAGTCAACTCTGAGAAAGATGGCTGTTCTTGCTATGTGATATTTCTAATTTATGAAGCCCAGCTTTGGGATATATATGTAAAATTATTTATGACATGATTTCTAATTATCTTCTAATTACATAAGTCTGCAGCTACCATTTTAACATAGCCTGTAGCTAAAATGCCTTTCAGGAAATAGCTGGATTTAATAATTATAATATTAAATATATGGATTTAAAAATTTTAGGTATCAAAAAACAGCAATTTATATTTTTAAATTTAGAAATATTAACACAATTTTATTTCACTTATTCAGAAGCAAAGATGTAATCATTACTTTAAATCTAACTTGGGCTCAAATGACAGATTTGCTAGTGTAAAAGAACATAGAAAAGAGGCAAAACAGTAGGGATGTCAAGTGTAAAGGATGGTTACAAGTGACAGAGTAGTATTAGACCCATGGTTCACCTCTTTCCAGACATGTGACTGTAAACAGATCAACTGACCTTTCGATTTTCTCTTCTAAACTGTGCATAATAATCCTGACCTCCTAAGACAAATGGGAGGAGTAAAAGGGGTACCACTTATTAAGCCCTTAGCTTAACAGTATGAGCAAGGCAGGTAGCATTTACCTGTAGGTAGATGTAATGACTTTCTGGAAATTACCACTATAGGATTAGAGAATAGATTTTTATGGTAGTAAATTAATATGGTGCTTATAACAGCATCAAGACAAATCATTTTCTAATTATCTCACAATGGTTCTAATTGACCCTGCTTTGCTATTCATTAGATGTATCTTTCAAATAGGTTAACCTAAATAATCATTATTTTAGCCTTAGTTCATTTTCAGTTAATGTAGCCTGAAATGTGAATCGGGTGAATAATGCATTTTAGTTTCGTTGCCAAGAATTCTGAGAATATCCCTAAATTTGCTTGGCAAATGGACTGTGTCTCCATAAGGTCACAAATTTAACACTTTTATATAAAAAAGGAAAAAGCATACAATGGCAATATTTAAAATCATTTAAAAAATTATAGGTGCCTCATGGTAATATTTCTTTTTTGCAGTTGCAAATGTAATTAAATATCTGTTTACTATACCATATATTTTTCTATGTGGTATGGAAAAAAATAAACTTAACTCCTGCATTTACAAAATATGATTACATATGCTTTCTACTTTTGTTTTAAATATATTAGTTCATGTTATATCATTATTAATATATTTTCACAAAAAGTAATTGATTCAAACACTTTCTTTTTCCTATAATTATATGTCTTGGGAATCTTCTGCATTGATCTGTACAGTTATATTTTATTCTTCTGAATAGTAAATAAAATCAATATATGTATGCAGTAGAACTTAATTAATATGGTTGTAATACTGCTACTGCTGCTGCTAAGTCACTTCAGTCATGTCTGACTCTGTGCGACCCCATAGACGGCAGCCCACCAGGCTCCGCCATCCCTGGGATTCTCCAGGTAAGAACACTGGAGTGGGTTGCCATTTCCTTCTTCAATGCATGAAAGTGAAAAGTGAAAGTAAAGTCGCTCAGTCGTGTCCGACTCTTCGCGACCTCAGGCACTGCAGCCTACCAGGCTCCTCCGTCCATGGCATTTTCCAGGCAAGAGTACTGGAGTGGGTTGTCAACCATAAGTTAGATGTGACAGACACAGTGGAATAGCTTTACTCAGCTTTGCATAAATTGTGGATGAGTCCAAGAATATTTAAGTATTC
Organism: Bison bison bison; assembly: GCF_000754665.1. Classification (NCBI taxonomy): domain Eukaryota; kingdom Metazoa; phylum Chordata; class Mammalia; order Artiodactyla; family Bovidae; genus Bison; species Bison bison. The sequence continues at coordinate 58,672 of NW_011494548.1, forward strand.
TGTACTTTAAACTTCACTATATTCTCAGGGCAAGAGCTCTATTTATACACCACCAAGTTTTATTGACCCTGAGTTATTTTGAAACACTTGGAATGACAACTAAAATCTTGTCATAAAAGAAAAAAAAAAAAAAAATTACCCAATCTATCTTTATCTTTTTGTTTTAAATGTCCTTTAAAGTGTTGATAAAGAATGTAAAACCATAATTGAATGTTTTATGTTTTCAAAAATAACAAATTCCTAACACTACTTTTTTTTGTCACTGCAAACCACTTTTGCTCTTTTGTAGAAATGGCCCTAGTGATAGAGGTGAAAGCACCAGTGAGTCACCAGTAGCATCCACATAAAAGATAAATCTTCAAAGGTTTTTTGACTGAACCATGTTATAAATCACAATGCCTTTTAAGTCTAGCTTTAAGAAATGCTTTTCAACTGATATTTCTGCTTTTGTAATGCAGCATGAGTGGCACATAACCTTAAATGCTGCAATGTAGCATAGTACTTTAACTGAAATGTCTGAAAATAACTGTTCTCAAAAGTCAAAGTGAAAATTGAGAATTAAAAAAATGACATTTTCTAAATAGATCATACTTATTTATAGAGTCTATAATTTGCAAAAGTTTTGCAACAGTTTCTATTTTCACATATGTACCTCCACGAAATGTCCAAAAAATGGCATTCTGCATTTTTAAACAAATTGGTAAATTTATATCAATTTAAGGAACTAGATCTGATAGGCAGAGGGCCTGATGAACTATGGATGGAGGTTTGTGACATTATAGAGGAGACAGGGATCAACACCATCCCCATGGAAAAAAATGCAAAAAGGCAAAATGGCTGCCTGGGGAGGCCTTACAAATAGCTGTGAAAGGAAGAGAAGTGAAAAGTAAAGGAGAAAAGGAAAGATATATCCATTTGAGGGCAGAGTTTCAAAGAATAGCAAGGAGAGATAAGAAAGTCTTCCTCAATGATCAGTGCAAAGAAATAGAGGAAAACAATAGAATGGGAAAGACTAGAGCTCTCTTCAAGAAAATTAGTGATACC
>NW_011494548.1:59815-72187 GCF_000754665.1 Bison bison bison
TAGAAGAGGTGGCAAGAATACACAGAAGAACTGTACAAAAAAAGATCTTCACGACCCAGATAATCACAATGGTTTGATCACTCACTTAGAGCCAGACATCCTGGAATGTGAAGTCAAGTGGGCCTTAGAAAGCATCACTATGAACAAAGCTAGTGGAAATGATGGAATTCCAGTTGAGCTATTTCAAATCCTAAAAGTTGAGGCTGTGAAAATGCTGCACTCAATATGCCAGCAAATTTGGAAAACTCAGCAGTGGCCACAGGACTGGAAACGGTCAGTTTTCATTCCAATCCCAAAGAAAGGCAATGCCAAAGAATGCTCAAACTACCGCACAATTGCAATCATCTCACACACTAGCAAAGTAATGCTCAAAATTCTCCAAGGCAGTCTTCAGCAATACATGAACCATTAATTTCCAGATGTTCAAGTTGTTTTTAGAAAAGGCAGTGGAACCAGAGATCAAATTTCCAACATCTACTAGATCATCAAAAAAGCAAGAGAGTCCCAGAAAAAATCTACTTCTGCTTTATTGACTATGCCAAAGCCTTTGACTGCATGGATCATAGTAAACTGTGGAAAATTCTGAAAGAGATGGGAATACCAGACCACCTGACCTGCTTCTTGAGAAATCCGTATGCAGGTCAGGAAGCAACAGTTAGAATTGGACATGGAACAATAGACTGTTTCCAAATAGGAAAACCAGTACATCAAGGCTATATACTGTCACCCTGCTTATTTAAGGTATATGCAGAATACATCATGAGAAATGCAGGCTGCAGGAAGCACAAGTTGGAATCAAGACTGCCAGGAGAAATGTCAATAACCTCAGATATGCAGATGACACCATTATGATGGCAGAAAGTGAAGAGGAATTAAAGAGCCTCTTGATGAAAGTGAAAGAGGAGAGTTAAAAAGTTGGCTTAAAGCTCAACATTCAGAAAACTAAGATCATGGCATCCGGTCCCATCACTTCATGGCAAATAGATGGGGAAACAGTGGAAACAGTGGCAGAATTTATATATTTGGGCTCCAAAATCACTGCAGATAGTGACTGCAGCCATGATATTTAAAGATGCTTCCTCCTTGGAAGGAAAGTTATGACCAACCTAGACAGCATGTTAAAAAGCAGAGACATTACTTTGTCAACAAAGTTCTGTCTAGTCAAGACTATGGTTTTTCTAGTAGTCATGTATGGATATGAGAGTTGGACTATAAAGAAAGCTGAGGGCCAAAGAATTGATGCTTTTGAACTGTGGTGTTGGAGAAGACCCTTGAGAGTCCCTTGGACTGCAAGGAGATCCAACTAGTCCATCCTAAAGGAGATCAGTCCTGGATGTCCACTGGAAGGGCTGATACTGAAGCTAAAACTGCAATCCTTGGCCACCTAATGCAAAGAGCTGACTCATTTGAAATGACCCTGATGCTGGAAAAGATTGAAGGTGGGAAGAGAAGAGGATGACAGAGGATGAGATAGTTGGATGGTATCATTAACTCAATGAACATGAGTTTGGGTAAACTCTGGGAGTTGGTGATGGACAGGGAGGCCTGGCCTGGCGTGCTCGAGTCCATGGGGTCACAAAGAGTCAGACACAACTGAGCAACTGAACTGAATTGAATACCAATTTTGTGACTTCTCTCTCTCTTGCTATCTTCAACGAACAGTGAAGAAGTTTAGGACTATGTTGTACCTGGAAGAATAACTCACTTTTATTTCTTTTTTCCAGAATATTCATTTCTTTTAAAAACTGTGTTAGTATTACTAGATTGAAATATAACTTTATGACCTTATTAAGAATGTAATTAGCTTTCATACAGTCATTATGGTCTAAAGTGATGAAACAGTACAGGAACCACATGATGATAGCAATGACAAATACTGTGAAACTCAGATCTAGGAAAAGGGTCCTACTCTGGGCCACACAGTTTGGAGGGTTTCACGTATACTAATCCCTGACATAAAAATATACAAATAATTGATATATTATAGAAAATGTATATGCATATATATCTGTAAGTATATACATTTTGTTATTTAGTAGCTAAGTTGTGTCTGACTCTTACAACCTCATGGACTGTAGCCTACCAGGCTTCTCTGTCCATGGGATTTCCCAGGCAAGAATACTGGAGTGGGTTGCCATTTCCTTCTCCAGGGGATCTTCCTGACCCAGAGATCAAACCCATGTCTCCTGCATTGGCAAGGGAATGATTTACTGTTGAATTACTAGGGAAACCCCATATACATGTATCCGTGTAACTATCTTCTTTTCATTCTCTTAAGAAACTTTGTTCAGAATCTGTACCTAATATAGTGAATGAAATATACTAGAGAGGAGAACTTTGCTTGCCAGGCCAGAGGACACAGTGAGAATGAGAACATGTGAACAGTTGAAAAGAGGAGAGTGTGTTACACCACCAAGTTCCCCAGATGAAGGGTGCCTGTTTTCTTTCCTCTGCTGCAGTGGTGTTTTGGGAAATGCAGAGTGAAGCATGGTATGGGGGAGGGGAATCAGCCTGTCCTGGTACCCTGGGGTCATTGACCCTATGAGTCTCTAATATGGATTCAAAATTATATAGTTTTGTCCCACAAGTCCTTGGCCCCAGGCTAACTTTCTTGCCCTGCTTTAGCACATCCTTGCTACCAGGCTGGCCCACAGACACCAGACCTGTCCAGGCAGGCAAATAAAGCAGTTCAGTTGTTTTCCTTTCATGAAGAAAATCCTTAAGAAGGGGCCATATGGGTCACATTACATGAAAGCAGGCCTGGCTGTGAGTAAAATTGTATTTATAACTTTCAAGTACTTAGATTTATGTATGTGGATTCTATTTTATTCTTATTGTGGTTCCCAATAATGTCATGAGTGAAGTTCTTTGTACTAAGATGGTTGTGATGGAGCTGGTGTAGTTTTGCCGACCCACCAACAAGACTACTAACTGATCATCTAGCATGTTGAGAGAAAAATTATCAAGGATGGTCATTTACCAAATTGGAGAATACTATGAAATTTGCAGATTGAAGAAAACATTCTTAAACATGTCAACTTTGATCTATTTTACATATCAAAGAGGAAAGTAGATTGAATTAGTATGAAGTTCAAGGAATGTCATATTGCTCATAATATTAAAATCTGTGGGAAAACATATAATCACACAGGGATTGAGTTTAAAGAACAAAAACCTAGAGGATGCCAACATCCAGAAATTAAAGAGAAGCAAAATAAATTGAAAATAAGTAGACAGTGAAAGAAAATACTACATTTTATTGAGGATGAAGACAATATGACTAATGTTAACTACTGCTGAATGGGCTTCAGGGGGGCGCAAGTGGTAAAGAACCCACCTGCCAGTACAGGAGATGCAAGAGATATAGGTCACTGCCTGTTTCAGGAAGATCCCCTGGAGTAGGAAATGTAATCTGTTTCAGTATTCTTGCCTGGAGATAATTCCATGGACAGAGGAGCCTGGCAGGCTTCAGTCCATGGGGTCAAAAAGAGTTGGATGTGACTAAGTGGCTGAGCATGCATGCACTGTTAAATGATGAAATAAAATGTGAACTGAGAGATGACTACTAGGTTGGTAACAAAGAGGTTATTGATTACAATAACAGATATTTTCAGGGCAATTGTGAGGATGAACTGCCGGGGTCCAGCCCCGGTGGATCCAGGGAATTGGAAGCGGGGACGGCGTCGGCGAAGATCAGGAAACAATTGCTTAATTAAACGTTAATTAAGGATATAAAGAGTAATAGAATAAGGATAGCTCAGTGAGGAAATTCAGTGGAGAAAAGAGGCTGAATAATTCAGCCAGAAGGTAAGAGAAAGAACGACATGGTCAGACCAAGTTTCGGTGAACAAGGCCCGCACTTTATTTTTCAAAGTAGTTTTTATACCTTAAGTTATGCATAGAGGATAATGGGGGAAGGGGTAGAGTCATGCAGCAAGCCAGGCTTTCTTCCTGCAAACTTATCATATGCAAAAGCTTAGGTGATTTGCATCATCTTCTGGCCCGGAGGCCTGTTAACATTTTAAGACCCTTTCTTCAGAAAACTTTTTTTTCTCTAAAGGTGATTGGTCAGGAGCCACCCTCCAAAAGCATTAGATAAAGTTGCATTCCTACAGAGCAAAGGTGTGGTGGGCTATAACAAGAAAAAGAATTAACTCAAGGGTCCCAGGTTACAAACATTAAAGCTACTACTTACACCAATTACATTAATCAATACACTGCCAAGGACATAGCAGGTAAGGGGTATGGAAACTTAGCAGCAAACATTGGCCCAAAAAGTGAAAATCCCTTCACCAATACAATTTCTAATCAATCTTTTAACTACTCAAAGGAATCTGTGTTTAGACAGTTTAGAACATCTCCTGCCTCTCACAGTTGGGAGGTTCTGAGCAATCACATGTGGCCAGAAAAACCTATTCAGGCAGGCTAGAGGACTTCCAAAGGAGTTTGTAGGTTGAAACACTGTCACACCCAGGAATTATTAACTGGAGCTGTAAGCTAACTCTTTTTTCAGAGAGAGGTAGTGGGGGACAGCCCCCCGTAAAGTCAGAGGTGTAGGTGAAAGCACAAAGCAGAAAGTAGGCAGACTCTGGTTTTGGGGGTAAATGGGGGACTCCTGAGGCTCCATCCTGCCTTTGCTATGCTGAGCCTCCTTCCTCATGACCTTTGTCATGGGCGGAGTTCCTCACGCTGGCTCCCGGCAGTGATAGAATTCCAGTTGAGCTATTCCAGATCCTGAAAGATGATGCTGTGGAAAGTGCTGCACTCAATATGCAATATGCAATATGCACTCAATATGCAATATGCTGGCTTCCGGCATGGAACCAGTTCATAACTGGTTGAGGAGAAAATGGGTTGTTAAGAAGTAGGGTAAAGGAATTTAATTATCAAAACCTTTAGGCTTCTCTCTTGGCTCATTTGGTAAAGAATCTGGCTACAATGAAGGAGACCTGGGTTCGATTCCTGGGTCAGGAAGATCCCCTGGAGAAGGAAATGGCAACCCACTCCAGTAATCTTGCCTGGAGAATTCCATAGACAAAGGAGCCTGAGGGGCTACATACAGTCCATGGGGTCGCAAGAGTTGGATACAACTGAACGACTAAACTACCACCAATTTACAACATTGAAAGCTAGGATTTGAACATATCAGTCAAATAATACAATCAGCAAACAAGCATGACTTAATTCCAGTAATTTTCTCACAGTAATCATACTGGTGATCATTATTTTTTTCTCTCCCATATTAATTTCTCTCCTGAAACTGTGTAATTATAGAGGGTACATATAGTAATGCTAACCTTGAAAATAATGGATGAATAGATGAGAACCTCCCTATGTCTCCCAATTCAGGACCCCTATTCTAAACAATAGGTACTGCTCCATCTGTAATGTTTTTGAAAACTCAATATGGTTTCAATTTCTAAAAGTGTTACTTGGAGCAAATTTATTAAATTCTTTGCCATTGGCCATTAACTTTTTTTCCTACTCTCCAAATCTGCATTCTAGATTCTAGATTATAATAATCCCAATAAGATATTAAGGATAATATGTGTTGCTCAAAATGAATTTTAAGAACACATGTGACTTGCAAAGGAATAGCCAAGCATTAGTAGCTGGGCTGCAGAGAACAGTAAGTTTCTTCTCTGCTCATATGACTGGGGAGCTGGGATAGGAGGTACCAGAGCACAAGCTAGTTTGTGGTGAAAATTTAGAAGGATCAACTGGAATGGGAACTATCATCTGAAGATATTAACCCAATGGGGATGGAGACAAGATGGCAAGGTAGAAGGGCCTTAAGCTCACCAATTCTGATGAACACACCCAAATCACAAATAACTGCTGAAAAATAATTGATAACAAAGACTGGAACTAACCAAGAAAAGAAAACATAAAGAAGAAAAGAGGAGATAGTGAGAGGGATACATTCACAATATAATCAAATTCCCTACTGCATTATGGGCAACACACACACTGAAAAATAATTATGTAGCAGAAATTCTCCCACATAAGTAAGAGCTCTGAGCCCCACACCAAGCTCCTCAGCCTAGCAGTCTAGCATCAGAAAGAAGACAACCTGGAGCATTTAACACTGAAGGCTAGTAGGGCTTAGCTTCAGGAACTCCACTCTTGGAGGTCACACAGAAGGTCTCAGATGCCCCAAGACCAAGGGCAAAAGCAGGCAGCCAGACCTGGAATGAACCTGGAATGTCTATTGAGGAGGTTGAGAGTTGTGGCTCTCTGGGGTCATGAAAGCTAGTGTCGGACATAGTGGAGACCTACATGAACTCTGGATGGAGGCATACATTTTGGTCCTTGGCACCAAGACCTGGCCCTACCCAATACCCTGCAGATGAAGGCACAGATAAAATCCTAGAAGAATAACTACATTATGTGGAGACAGGCAATCCACTCAAGAAAGAGTTCACAAAAATGATAAAAAAGATGATCCAAAAACTCAGAAAAAGAATATGCAAAGAGCAAGAAGTTTATAAGAAGATTTTAACAAAGAAATATATAAAGAACAACCAGAATAAGAAAATTCAAAAACCTAAAATGAAAAATACACTGAAAGAAATCAATAGCAGAATAAATGAGTCAATGAGCAAAAGAATCAGTGAGTGGGAAGACAGAGCAATGGAGATCACTGTCATGATAGAGAATAAAGAAAACATGAAAAGGGGGCGGTTTAAGAGACTCTTAGAACATCAAACATACCAACATTCACATATAGGGATGCTAGAAGGAGAAGAGGGAAAGAAAGGGCCTGAGGATTTATTTGAAAAGATAAGACATGAAAACTTCCCTAACATGATAGAGAAAACAGTCACCCAAGTCCAGGAAGTGCAGAGTCTCATCCAGGATTAACCTAAGATTAACCATGGAAATTGGTTCCAAATAGGAAAAGGAGTACGTCAAGGCTGTATATTGTCACCCTGCTTATTTAACTTATTTAACATGAGAAACGCTGGGCTGGAAGAAGCAGAAGCTGGAATCAAGATTGTCGGGAGGAATATCAATAACCTCAGATATGCAGATGATGCCACCCTTACGGCAGAAAGTGAAGATGAACTAAAAAGCCTCTTGATGAAAGTGAAAGTGGAGAGTAAAAAAGTTGACTTAAAGCTCAACATTCAGAAAATGAAGATCATGACATCTGGTCCCATGACTTCATGGGGAATAGATGGGGAAACAGTGGAAACAGTGTCAGACTTTATTTTGGGGGGCTCAAAAATCACTGCAGATGGTGACTCCAGCCATGAAATTAAAAGACACTCCTTGGAAGGAAAGTTATGACCAACCTAGATAACATATTCAAAAGCAGAGATATTAGTTTGCCAACAAAGTCAAGGCTATGCTTTTTCCAGTAGGCATGTATGGATGTGAGAGCTGGACTGTGAAGAAAGCTGAGCACAGAAGAATTGATGCTTTCTAACTGTGGTGTTGGAGAAGACTCTTGAGAGTCCCTTGGACTGCAAGGAAATCCAACCAGTCCATCCTAAAGGAGATCAGTTCTGTGTGTTCTTTGGAAGGAATGATGCTAAAGCTGAAACTCCAGTACTTTGGCCACTTCATTCGAAGAGTTGACTCATTGGAAAAGACTCTGATGCTGGGAGGGATTGGGGGCAGGAAGAGAAGGGGACGACAGAGGATGAGATGGCTGAATGGCATCACCGACTTGATGGACATGAGTTTGAGTGAACTTTGGGAGTTGGTGATGGACAGGGAGGCCTGGCATGCTGCAATTCATGGGATCGCAAAGAGTCGGACATGACTGAACCACTGAACTGAACTGATCCATCAAAACATACAAAATTTCAAATTGACAAAAATTAAAGAAAAAGAGAAAATACTAAAGGCAACAAGCGAAAAAGCAATGAATAAAATACAAAGGAATCCCCATAAGACGATCAGCTGATTTTTCAGCAGAAACTTTGCAGGCCAGAAAGGATTAGAACAATATATTTAAAATGATGAAAGGGAAAATATCTACAACTAACAATATATTACCAGAAAGAATGGATAAAGCAAAAGACTTATAGACAATCAAAGGTAAAACAATTCAGCACCACCAAACCAGTTTTGTAACAATTGCTAAAGGAACTTCTCTTTTGGGCAGAAAAGAAAAGGCAAAGACTAGAAATTAGAGTATTATAAATGGGAAAGCTCACCAGTAAAGACAGATATACAATAAAGCTCAGAAATCATTAAACAAGCATAGTATCTAAACCAATCATCTTGAGGGGAGGAGAGTGTAAATGCACGATATTGAGAGGGTAACAGGAAGGAAGGCTAGGGTCTCCAGAGGAAATAGGTTACCAGTGTCAGACTTTTTTTTTTTTTTTTTTAATCTCTCCCTTAAGTGGCAGGGGGAAACAAACTACAAGTATCAGATTTTTTTTCCTTCTCTTTACAAAATAAAAAGGAGGTTTCTTTTAAAATTCTGTGTTGACATGATGACAACTGGTCCATCTGAACTTAACTTTTCTCAAATCTTGATCTAACCGATGTGTTTTTCTTATGGAAATGTTTTTCTAAAGCTATGTTAATGAAATATGTATTTACTCTCAGTTCAGTTCAGTCACTCAGTTGTGTCTGACACTTTGAGACCCAGGGGACTGCAGCATATCAGGCTTCCCTGTCCATCACCAACTCCTGGGGCCTACTCAAACTTGTGTCCATCGAGGTGGTGATGCCATCCAACCATCACATCCTTTGTCATATACTTATCCTCCTGTCTTCAATCTTTCCCAGTATCAGGGTCTTTTCTTTTTTTTTTTAATTTTATTTTTAAACTTTACATAATTGTATTAGTTTTGCCAGATATCAAAATGAATCCGCCACCGGTATACATGTGTTCCCCATCCTGAACCCTCCTCCCTCCTCCCTCCCCATACCATCCCTCTGGGTTGTCCCAGTGCTCTAGCCCCAAGCATCCAGTATCGTGCATCGAACCTGGACTGGCATCTCATTTCATACATGATATTTTACATGTTTCAATGCCGTTCTCCCAAATCTTCCCACCCTCTCCCTCTCCCATAGAGTCCATAAGACTGTTCTATAAATGAGTCAGTTCTTCACATTAGGTGGCCAAAGGATTGGAGTTTCACCTTCAGCTTCAGTCCTCCCAATGAACATTTTGGACTGATTTTCTTTAAGAGGGACTGGTTGGATCTTCTTCTTGTCCGAGGGACTCTCAAAAGTCTTCAACACTACAGCTCAAAAGCATCAAGTCTTCAGTGATCAGCTTTATTTAAAGTCTAACACTCACATCCATCTATGACTACTGGAAAAACCATAGCTTTGACTAGATGGACCTTTGTCTCTACTTTTTAATATGCTGTCTAGGTTGGTCATAGCTTTTCTTCCAAGGAGCAAGCGTCTTTTAATTTCATGGCAGCAGTCACCATTTGCAGTGATTTTAGCCCCCCAAAATAAAGCCTCTCACTATTTCCATTATTTACTCATCTATTTGCCATGAATTGATGGGACCGGATTTCAGGATCTTCATTTTCTGAATGCTGATCTTTAAACCAACTTTTTCACTGTCCTCTTTCACTTTCATCAAGAGGCTCTACAGTTCTTTGCTTTCTGCTATAAGGGTGGTTTCATCTGCGTATCTGAGGTTATTGTATTTCTCCTGGCAATCTTGATTCCAAATTGTGATTCATCCAGCCCAGCATTTTGCATGATGTATTCTGCATACAAGTTAAATCAGCAGGATGGCATACTCCTTTTCCAGTTTGGAACAAGTCTGCTGTTTCATGTCCAGTTCTAACAGTTGCTCCTTGACTGCATATAGATTTCTCAAGAGGCAAATAAGATGGTCTGGTATTCCCATCTCTTGAAGAATTTTCCAGTTTGTTTTGATCCACTCAGTCAAAGGCTTTGGCATAGTCAATAAAGCAGAAGTAAATGCTTTTCTGGAACTCTCTTGCTTTTTCCATGATCCAATTTGATCTCTGGTTCCTCTGCCTTTTCTAAAACCAACTTGAACATCTGTAAGTTCATGGTTCAATACTGTTGAAGCCTGGCTTGGAGAATTTTGAACATTACTTTGCTAGCATGTGAGATGAATGCAATCGTCCAGGGTTTGAGCATTCTGTGGCATTGCCTTTCTTTGAGATTGAAATGAAAACTGACCATTTCCAGTCCTGTGGCCACTGCTGAGCTTTCCAAATTTGCTGGCATATTGAGTGCAGCACTTTCCCAGCATCATCTTTCAGGATTTGAAATAGCTCAACTGGAATTCCATCATCTCCACTAGCTTTGTTCACAGTGATGCTTTGTAAGGCTCACTTGACTTCATACTCCACGATGTCTGGCTCTAGGTGAGTGATCACACCATTGTGGTTATCTGGGTCATGAAGCTCTTGTTTGTATAGTTCTTCTGTGTGTTCTTGCCACCTCTTCTTAATACCTTCTGCTCCTGTTAAGTCTCTACCATTTCTGTCCTTTATTGTGACCGTCTTGGCATGAAATATTCCCTTGGTATCACTAATTTTCTTAAAGAGATCTCTAGTCTTTCTCATCCTATTGTTTTCTTCTATCTCTTTGCATTTATCACTGAGGAAGGCTTTTTTTTTTTTTTTTAATCTCTCCTTGCTATTCTTTGTAGCTCTGCATTCAAATGGGTATATCTTTCATTTTCTCCTTTGCCTTTCACTTTTCTTCTTTTCCCAGCTTTTTGTAAGGCCTCCTCAGACAACCATTTTGCCTGGTTGCACACCATTTTCTAGGGTATGGTCTTGATCACTGCCTCCTGTACCAGGTCATAAACCTCAGTCCATAGTTCTTAAGGTACTCTATCTATCAGATCTTACCCCTTGAATCAATTTGTCACTTCCACTGTATAATTGTAAAAGATTTGATTTGGGTCATACCTGAATGATATAGTGGTTTTCCCTACTTTCTTCTGTTTAAGACTGAATTTTGCAGTAAGTGTTTGTGATCTGAGCCACAGTTATTTCTCAGTCTTGTTTTTCCTGACTGTATAGAGCTTCACAATCTTTGGCTGCAAAGAATGTAATCAATCTGATTTCAGTATTGACCATCTGGTGATTTCCATGTGTAAAGTGTCGTCTCTTGTGTTGTTGGAAGAGAGTATTTGCTATGACCAGTACATTCTCTTGACAAAACTCTGTAAGCCTTTTACCTGCTTCATTTTTTATCCAAGACCAAATTTGTCCATTTCCCTGGGTATCTCCTGACTTCCTACTTTTGCATTCAAATTGCCTAATATGAAAAAGGACATCTTTTTTTGTGTTAGTTCTAGAAGGTGTTGTAGGTCTTCATAGTACGACTCAGCTTCAGTTTCTTCATCATTACAGTGTGGGACATAGACTTGGATTACTGTGATATTGAATGGTTTGCCTTGGAAACGAACAGAGGTCTTTTTGTCATTTTTGAGATTGTACCCAAGTACTGCATTTTGGACTCCTTTGTTGATTATAATGGCTACTCCATTTCTTCTAAGGAATTCTTGCCCACAGTAGTAGATACAATGGTTAAATTTGCCCATTCCAGCCTATTTTATTTCATTGTTTCCTAAAATGTTGATGTTCACTATTGCTATCTGCTGTTTGACCACTTCCAATTTACTTTAATCCATGGACCTAACATTTCAGGTTCCTATGCAATATTGTTCTTTACAGCATCAGACTTTATTTCCATGACCAGTTGCATCCACAACTGGGTGTTGTTTTTTTTTCTTTGGCTCTGTCTCTTCATTCTTTCTGGAGTTATTTCTCCACTCTTCTCCAGTAGCATACTGGGGACTTACTGACCTGGGGAATTCATCTTTCAGTATCATATATTTTTGACTTTTCATATTGTTTATGGGGTTCTCAAGGCAAGAATATTGAAGTGGTTTGCCAGTACCTTCTTCAGTGGACCACATTTTGTCAAACTCTCCACCATGATCCGTCTGTCTTCTGTGGTCCTACACAGCATGGCTCATGTTAGACAAGGCTATGATCCATGTGATCAGTTTGATTAGTTTTCTGTGATTGTGGTTTTCATTCTGTCTGCCCTCTGATGCTCTAGATGAGTGAGCACACCATCGTGATTATCTGGGTTGTGAAGATCTTTTTTGTACAGTTTTTCTGTGTATTCTTGCCACCTCTTCTTAATATCTTCTGCTTCTGTTAGGTCCACACCATTTTTGTCCTTTATCGAGCCCATCTTTGCATGAAATGTTCCCTTGGTATCTCGAATTTTCTTGAAGAGATCTCTAGTCTTTCCCATTCTGTTGTTTTCCTCTATTTCTTTGTATTGATTGCTGAGGAAGGCTTTCTTATCTCTTCTTGCTATTCTTTGGAACTCTGTATTCAGATGCTTATATCTTTCCTTTTCTCCTTTGCTTTTTGCTTCTCT
>NW_011494548.1:72287-76064 GCF_000754665.1 Bison bison bison
TTGCTTTTTTGCATTTCTTTTCCATGGGGATGGTCTTGATCCCTGTCTCCTATACAATGTCACAAACCTCAGTCCATAGTTTATCAGGCACTCTATCTATCAGATCTAGGCTCTTAAATCAATATCTCACTTCCACTGTATAATCATAAGGGTTTTGATTTAAGTCATACCTGAATGGTCTAGTGGTTTTCTCTACTTTCTTCAATTTAAGTCTGAACAATCTGATTTTGGTGTTGACCATCTGGAGATGTACACGTGTAGAGTCTTCCCTTGTGTTGTTGGAAGAGGGTGTTTGCTATGACCAGTGCATTTTCTTGGCAAAACTGTATTAGTCTTTGCCCTGCTTCATTCCGTATTCTGAGGCCAAATTTGCCTGTTACTCCAAGTGTTTCTTGACTTCCTACTTTTGCATTCCAGTCCCCTATAATGAAAAGGACATCTTTTTTGGGTGTTAATTATAAAAAGTCTTGTAGGTCTTCATAGAACTGTTCTACTTCAGCTTCTTCAGCATTTCTGGTTGGGGCATAGACTTGGATTACTGTGATATTGAATGATTTGCCTTGGAAACAAACAGAGATCATTCTGTCGTTTTTGAGATTGCATCCAAGTACTGTATTTCGAACTTTTTTGTTGACCATGATGGCTACTCCATTTCTTCTGAGGGATTCCTTCCCACAGTAGTAGATATAATGGTCATCTAAGTTAAATTCACCCATTCCAGTCCATTTTAGTTCACTTATTCCTAGAATGTTGACATTCACTATTGCCATCTCCTGTTTGACGACTTCCAATTTGCCTTGATTCATGGACCTGACATTCCAGGTTCCTATGCAATATTGCTCTTTACAGCATTGGACCTTGCTTCCATCACCAGTCACATCCACAGCTGGGTATTGTTTTTGCTTTGGCTCCATCCCTTCATTCTTTCTGGAGTTATTTCTCCACTGATCTCCAGTAGCATATTGGGCACCTACTGATTTGGGGAGTTCTTCTTTCAGTATCCTATCATTTTGCCTTTTTATACTGTTCATGGGGTTCTCAAGGCAAGAATACTGTAGTGGTTTTCCATTCCCTTCTCCAGTGGACCACATTCTGTCAGATCTCTCCACCATGATCCGCCCATTTAAGGTTGCCCCACGGACATGGCTTAGTTTCATTAAGTTAGATAAGGCTGTGGTCCTAGTGTGATTAGATTGACTAGTTTTCTGTTTCAGTGTGTTTGCCCTCTGATGCCCTCTTGCAACACTTACCATCTTACTTGGGTTTCTCTTACCTTGGGCATGGAGTATCTCTACACGGCTGCTCCAGCAAAGCACAGCTGCTGCTCCTTACCTTGGATGAGGGGCATCTCCTCACTGCTGCCCTTCCTGACTTTCAACATGGGATAGCTCGTCTAGGCCCTCCCGTGGCTGTGCAGCCAATGCTCCTTGGACACGGAGTAGCTCCTCCCGGCTGCCACCCCTGACCTCGGACATGGAGTAGCTCTTCCCGGCTGCCACTCCTGACCTTGGACTAGGGTAGCTCCTCTCAGCCAGAAGAACTGTACAAAAAAGATATTCAGAATCCAGATAATCACGATGGTGTGATCACTCATCCAGAGCCCGACATCCTGGAATGTGAAGTCAAGTGGGCCTTAGAAAGCATCACTACGAACAAAGCTAGTGGAGGTGATGGAATTCCAGATGAGCTATTTCAAGTCCGGAAAGATGATGCTATGAAAGTGCTGCACTCAATATGCCAGCAAATTTGGAAAACTCAGCAGTGGCCACAGGACTGGAAAAGGTCAGTTTTCATTCCAATCCCAAAGAAAGGCAATGCCAAAGAATGCTCAAACTACCACACAATTGCACTCATCTCACATGCTAGTAAAGTAATGCTCAAAATTCTCCAATCCAGGCTTCAGCAATACATGAACCGTGAAATTCCTGATGTTCACGCTGGTTTTAGAAAAGGTAGAGGAACCAGAGATCAAATTGCCAACATCCACTAGATCATGGAAAAAGCAAGAGAGTTCCAGAAAGATATCTATTTCTGCTTTATTGACTATGCCAAAGCCTTTGACTGTGGGGATCGCAATAAACTGTGGAAAATTCTAAAAGAGATTGGAATACCAGATCACCTGATCTGCCTCTTGAGAAATCTGTATTCAGGTCAGGAAGCAACAGTTTAAACTGGACAGGGAACAACATACTGGTTCCAAATAGGAAAAGGAGTATGTCAAGATTGTATATTGTCACCCTGGTTATTTAACTCCTATGCAGAGTACATCATGAGAAACGCTGGGCTGGAAGAAACACAAGCTGTAATCAAGATTGCCAGGAGAAATATCAATAACCTCAGATACGCAGATGACACCACCCTTATGGCAGAAATTGAAGAGGAACTTAAAAGCCTCTTGATGAAAGTGAAAGTGGAGAGTGAAAAAGTGGGCTTAAAGCTCAACATTCAGAAAAAGAAGATCTTGGCATCCAGTCTCATCACTTCATGGGAAATAGATGGGGAAACAGTGGAAACAGGGTCAGACTTTATTTTTGGGGGCTCCAAAATCACTGCAGATGGTGACTGCAGCCATGAAATTAAAAGACAGTTACTCCTTAGAAGGAAAGTTATGACCAACCTAGATAGCACATTCAAAAACAGAGACACTACTTTGCCAACAAAGGTCCATCTAGTCAAGGCTATGGTTTTTCCTGTGGTCATGTATGGATGTAAGAGTTGGACTGTGAAGAAGGCTGAGGACTGAAGAATTGATACTTTTGAACTGTGGTGTTGAAGAGGACTCTTGAGAGTCCCTTGGACTGCAAGGAGATCCAAACAGTCCATTTTGAAGGAGATCAGCCCTGGGATTTCTTTGGAAGAAATAATGCTAAAGCTGAAACTCCAGTACTTGGCCACCTCTTGCGAAGGGTTGCTCTTGGAAAAGACTGATGCTGGGAGGGCTTGGGGGCAGGAGTAGAAGGGGACGACAGAGGATGAGATGGCTGGATTACATCACTGACTACATGGACATGAATCTGAGTGAACTCCGGGAGTTGGTGATGAACAGGGAGGCCTGGTGTGCTGTGATTCATGGGGTCACAAAGAGTCTGACATGACTGAGCCACTGAACTGAACTGAACTACCCTCTGAGGGATAAGGATGAGAGGCTTATGGAAGCTTCCTAATGGGAGAGATTGACTGTGGAGAAACTGGGTCTTATTCTGATGTGTGGGGCCATGTTCAGTAAATCTTTAATCCAATTTTCTGTTGATGGGTGGGGCTGTGTTCACTCCTTGTTGTTTGATCTGAGACCAAACAATGGTGGAGGCAGTGAATATAATGAAGAGCTCCTTCAAAAGGTCCCATGCATGCACTGCCACACTCAGTGTCCCTGATCCTGTAGCAGGATACCTCTGACACACACCTCTGCCAGAGACTCCTGGACACTCACAGGCAAGTCTGGCTCAGTGTCTTGTGGAGTCACTGCTCCTTTCTCCTGGGTCCAGGTGTGCACAAAGTTTTGTTTATGCCCTCCAAGAGTTGGTTTTTGTCACGTGAGTGTATGTTCCTCGGTTCTTTGTCTAGTCACAACAAAGATTTGGAGCAACGGACATTAAAGCCCTTGGCATGTCACAGCTCTCGGGTCTTGGACAAACTGTGCTACAGCTCTTAGGCAAATCAGTGTTACAGCTCTATTTTATTAGAAGATAGCAGGAGAGTGAGAGAGAGTGAGAGAGAGAGAGAGAGAGAGAGAGAGAAGAGCACACGCACGTGGGAGAAAGAGTCTGTGAGAAAGTG
>NW_011494548.1:77016-77099 GCF_000754665.1 Bison bison bison
TGATAGTAGTAGATATAATGGTCACCTGAGTTAAATTCACCCATTCCAGTCCATTTGAGTTCACTGATTCCTAGAATGTCGAC
>NW_011494548.1:78584-88984 GCF_000754665.1 Bison bison bison
GTCCTGTAAGTCCTTTCCTCTCTCCTCTGCTAGATTTTTTCTTCCTTCTCTTTAAATCTTTCTCAAGTTTTCTTTCCCTCACTCTATCTTTTTTCCTTCCTCTTCTCTTCTCTTTTACTTTCTATCATTTCCTTCTTGTTTCCCTCTTTCATTCTCCCTTCTTCCTTCTTCCTGTCTTGTCTTTCTGTCGTTTCTTTTCCTTTACCCTCTTTCTCTCTAACTTTTTCTTTCTTCCTCCCTCTCTTTCTCTCTGTATCTCTTTTTCTAACTTCCTTTTTTCCTTTTTCTATCTTGCTGCATTCCCTGATTCCTTCCTCCTTCATTCCTCTCTCCTTTTCACTCTTTAGTTCTTTCTCTATCTTTAGATCTTTCTCTATTTTTTTTCCTTTTTTCTTTTTCACTTTTTTTCTTTTTTCTTTTTATTTTTCTCTCTCTTTTTTTTTTTTTGGCTTGGGTGAAGCCCCCCTGAGGGGGTTTTTCTGCAAGGAGCAGGCTCTGTATACTGTGTATTCTTTAAAAGCTCCTTTGTTTAAAAGAAAACTTTTTTATCTTTTTCAACCTTAGGCAATGCTCTGGGAGGCTTTGGATGTAAACTGGGGAATTCCTAGGCCCTGGGAGGTGCAAGCGGAGGTGGAGTAGTCGCCTTAAATCAGAAATTGTTGGATAAATTTTTAAAGGTTTGTGTAGAGGGAGAAGGGGCTCGCCAGGGTGCCCGGCCGCAGCGTCCTGTAAGCCCTCTCACTCCTCGGGAGGTAGAGCACAGTGTCCCTCCTTTTCCTTGTCAATGGCAGAAAAATGATCTGCACAGAAGGTGGAGACCCACTACCATCCACAGCTATAGCCTCTCCCATAGGCTATCCCACAGCCTCATGATGAGGATCCAGAACATTTTTAATCATATTTATAGGATAAGTGTTTAGTTGTTTTTTTTACCTTCACCCAAGTATCTAAATTAACAGTACCCTCTTTAACAGTTTCAAGATTACTTGTATAAAGAGTTGCCATTCTTAGTTCAGTATTATACATGTCAGAAAGTTAAATATAATAGAAGATAAAGCTTTTAGCTTTCAAAAGATCAGGCTTTTCTTTGCCCTTTTAACTTCAGAAACCATTTTTTCTCTCTAACTCTTTAACACTTTCAAACACTTCCCACTCCTACTCGCCCTGTCTATCCTACACGGGGGTCCGCAGCACCCTGAGTGGGGTCCTAGCCATCCCTAACACTGGGAGAACAATAGGGCTGATGACCCAAACTGTTATGAGGGAGGAGCAGTAGGGCTGATGACCCAACCTGTTTCGAGGGGGAACAACAGGGCTGATGACCCAGATTGTTCCGAGGAGGGGGGCAATAGGGCTGATGACCCTAATTGCTCTGAGGGGGAACAACAGGGCTGATGACCCAAATTGTTCTGGGGAACCTACCTTCGAAGTCCCTGTCACGGGTGCCACCTACCAGGGTCCAGCCCCGGCTGATCCAGGGTATTCGAAGCTGGGACGGCATCGGTGAGGGTCAGGATACAATAGCTTCAATTGGATATTAATTAAAGATATAAAGAGTAATAGAATAAGGATAGCTCAGTAGGAAAATTCAGTGGAGAAAAGAGGCTGAGTAGCTTGGTTTATGCAGGAGACCAATAAAACTTCAAGACAAGAAGCTTGCACCACTTATGTAGGCCGCAGGCGTCCTTCTGTTCTTCCGAAGGAGAGGAGACACTGAGGCCTCCCTGGTCGGATCTTAGAAACCCAGGCATATTTAGTAAGCATGGTGGGTTCCGTGCGCCAGATGGAGACTCAGCCAGAGTGAAAGAGAGAGAGACATGGGGAGACCAGTATTTCGAGAAACTGATCCCCATTCTTTATTTTCCAGAGTCTGTTTTTATACACTGAGATGTTATACAAAAGTCACGTGGGGACAGCAGTCCTGACTTTTATTAAAGTCAGGTGCTTCACACAAATGTATACAGAGGTCTTAGGGGTGTTACATCATCTTCTGGCCAGGGGGGGCCTGCTGACAATTTACGACCCTCTCCTTGTGACAATGGTCAGTCAACCAGGACACTTATTTCTCCAGGGGTGATTATTCTTAAAACAGACGCCACCCAAATAAAGTTACATTCCTATAGGGTGAGGGTGTAGTGGGTTTTAGTTAAGGAAAGAATTTACTTAGCCTAAGGTCTAACGTGATTAATATCAAAGGTTAATACTTATTTCTTCTATATATTCATTAATGTGTGTAAGGGCAGGGGATGTGGAGACTTAGCAACAAACATTGGCTCAACAAATGAAAAACCCTTCACCAATACAATTTCTAATCAGCCCATTATACTTATGCTAATAGTTTTCTAACTTTTCTAAGGAACCTGTTTTTAGAAGGTTTAAAGCATCTCGTGCCTCTCACGGTTGGGAGGCTGTGAGCAATAACATGTGGCCGGACAAGCCTGTCAGGCGGGCTAGAGAAACTTCAGAGGAGTTTGTAGGTTACAACACTCTTATCATGCCCAGGAATTATTATTAACTGGAGCTCTAGGTTAACTCCTTCTCCAAAAGAGGTGGTGGGGGACAGCCCCCCATAAAGTCAGAGGTGTAGGTGAGCACAAAGTAGTAAAGTAGGCAGGCTCTGGTTATGGGGGTAGATGCTCGAGGATTTCCACGGGGACTCCTGAGGCTCCATCCCGCCTTTGTGTATGTCGAGCCTCCTTCCTCATGACCTTTGCCACGGGCAGAGTACCTCACTCTGGCCCCCAACAACCAGCTGAGCCACCAGAGAAGCCCAAGAATACTGGAGTGGTTAGCCTAC
Organism: Bison bison bison; assembly: GCF_000754665.1. Lineage (NCBI taxonomy): Eukaryota > Metazoa > Chordata > Mammalia > Artiodactyla > Bovidae > Bison > Bison bison. The sequence goes on from NW_011494548.1 coordinate 81,382, forward strand.
CCCTTCTTCAGCAGATCTTTTCAGTCCAGGAATCCAACTGGGGTATCTTGCACTACAGGCTGATTCTTTAACAACTGAGCTATCAGGGAAGCCCAGTGATGTTTTAGTTCACAATATTTGTGTTGGTGAAGGAATATTTTTGAAATAAGGTGAATTATAATTTTTATTTTTGTTCTTATAATTTTTATTCTTTTTCTGTTGATTTCAATATATATTCCATTTGAAAACACGTAAGACTGTTCAGCTTTTTATACAAATATTTCTAAGTATTATTCTACTCATCTTTTTCTGTAAGTATATGCAGACAATTAGCTAGAATAATGTTAAAAACAATTTTTTTTTTCTCATAGGTATTGGGTTTTAGACATTTTTCGTGGGGTTTTAATTCTTCTGAATTGCTTCAATTTCTTATATTAGGTATTCATCATCTTATAAGTGCAATAGCATGAATTTTCATACAATAAGGTAAAGTTTCAACTCATTAGAAAGCTTCCCATAATTATAAAATGAGTTCTTTATGTCTCTCATTTAAAACTGATTATAATCTGTAAAACAATGGACAAAATTTTATCTGTCAGGTTCTCTCACATTTCTTGAACATACATGTTTTCTAAGTCATTTTTATAATAAAGATAAATTCAAAATTCAAGGTCTTAAAATCCAAGGTCTTAGAGATATAAATTGTGGGTCACAACAAAAGAACAAAGGAGATAAATAATTATTCAATATAGTGGGGGCCTGGGAAGCAACATACACTGCTACAGTCCCAATTTTCTTGGAATTTGACAAAGAAAAATTGATAATTTTAATTCTTAGAGGAATAAAGGAGTTAGGTAATGTAAAAACATAGCAGATAAAAGTCATTTAAATCTTTACTCCATAAAAAAAATTATGAAAAATCATTTGATTTCTTTGTCCCATATTGATACAACACCATAAAACTAATATTCATTATATCTCCTACAGGTTTATAATGACACTCAAAAAAAAAAATGAATCTGAATATTTTTTACACATGTTACAAGACTCTCTGCACAACTGCTACAAGAACTAGAAAAGAAGGATAAAACTTAAATCTACAGGAGTACTAAGATAGATGCTGTTTTTCAGTGTCATACATCCATGACACATTTATTGTGAACCTACAACTACATAAATATGTCAATAAATACTACAGATGAATAAAATAGGGTAAAAATATAGAGACTACCTAAAGGGATTGGGTTTACTATTTTTAAGTTTGTGCATCTGTGCTCACTTGTGTCCCACTCTTTTGCAACCCCCGTGGACTGTAGCACGCCAGGTTCCTCTGTCCATGAAATTTTTCAGGCAAGATTACTGGAGTGGGTTGCCATTTCCTATACTGTTTTTAACTTTAGTCAGGGATAATTGATTAATAAGGATAAATTTTATTTGAATCTGAAAGAAATGAACAAATTATTTAAAAATTTAGGGAAGGGAGATTTTCATGATAAGAAAAGAGCTAATCAAGGTCTTGAGATAGGATGCTTTTAAGGATATTCAAGGAATATAAAAGTGTCTAGTTTTCTAGACATAGTGATGTCTAGAGAAAAATAAATGAGTGTCAGAGCAGATGGAGATATTAATTATTCTAGAGACACAGCAATGGGCTAGTTCATAGAGGTCCTACTAGGGCATGAAAAATAGTTTGGATTTCACTGTGCCTATGATAAGAAAACAATGGAGAGTAATGACTGAGCCAAGAAGTGACCTATATTTTAAAAGGATAAATCTATCTTCTGCATTGGGAAAAGTTGGAAGTGTGAAGCAAAGGATGAGGCTGGAAGATCAGTGAGAAGAATAGTAATTCAGGTTACAAAATTCAATGACTTGAGTCTTTTGCATCTCTGCAGCCAAGAAAGCAATATGGGTCACCAGAAACTTTACTGGAGTCATTCAAGAAAATTTGGCCAGGGTTCTCTTCTTTGCTGTGTCTGCTCAAATCAGGATGGTCTGATTGGGAAATATGGCCTCAAACGTGCCACCGGTCTTTCCACCAGCATGTGACATCGCCTTCATTAGGCTGGATTGAGTGTGAACTTCCCTTAATGGGTCATCCAGGTCATCTATCTTACTCAAAAACAAAACACAAAAGACTTCAAATAGCCAAAGATATCTTGAGAAAGAAAAAATCGAGCTTGAGGAATCAGGCTGTCTGACTTCAGACTATACTATAAAACTACAGTAATTAATATAGTATGGTACTGACACACATACACACAGACACACACACAGACACACACATAAAAAAAAAATAGTTCAATTGATCAGGATAAAAAGCCTGGAGATAAATGCACACATTTATGATCACCGAATTTATAATAAAGGAGGCAAAAATATACAATGGAGAAAAGATGGTCTCTTCAATAAATGGTGCTGGGAAAACTGGTTAAAAAAAAAAAAATCCCTTAGAACACTCTAGAACACCATACATGAAATCAAACTCAAAATGGACTAAAGACCTAAGTGTAAGTTAACACTGTAAATCTCTTAGAGGAAAACAGAGGCAGAACACCCTTTGACATAAATCACAGTGAGATCTTCATCGATCCATCTCCGAGAGCAATGAAAATAAAACAAAAATAAACAAATGGAACTTAATTAAACTTAAAACGTTTTGCACAGAGATGAAACCATAAACAAAATGAAAAGACAACACTCAGAATGGAAGAAAAAATTGCAAGCAAAGCTTAATCTCCAAAATACATTAAAAAAAAAAAAAAAAAAACCTCATATAGCTTAACACAAGAAAAAAATAATTCATTGGAAAAAAGGGTGTAAGACCTACATAGACATTTCTCCAAAGAAGACATACATATGGCCAAGAAACATAGGCAAAGATGCTCTAACTCACCAATTATTAGAGAAATGCATATCAAAACTATAATGAGGCATCATCTCACTCCAGTCAGAACGGCCATCATCAGTTCAGTTCAGTTGCTCAGTCATGCCTGACTCTTTGCAACCCCATGAATCACAGTTCGCCAGGCCTCACTGTCCATCACCAACTCCTGGAATCCACCCAAACCCATGTCTATTGAGTCAGTGATACCATGCAACCATCTCATTCTCTGTTGGCCCCTTCTCCTCTTGCCCTCAATCTTTCCCAACATCAGGGTCTTTTCAGTGAGTCAACTCTCTGCATCAGGTGGTCAAAGTATTGGAGTTTCAGCTTCAACATTCAGTTCAGTTCAATCGCTCAGTTGTGTCTGACTCTTTGCGAGCCCATGAATCGCAGCACGCCAGGCCTCACTGTCCATCACCAACTCCCGAAGTTCACTCAAACTTACGTCCACTGAGTCAGTGATGCCATTCAAACATCTCATCCTCTGTCATCTTTTCCTCCTGCCCCCAATCCCTCCCAGCTTCAGAGTCTTTTCCAATGAGTCAACTCTTCGCATGAGGTGGCCAGCCTACTGTAGTTTCAGCTTTAGCATCATTCCTTCCAAAGAACACCCAGGGCTGATCTCCTTTAGGATGGACTGGATGGATCTCCTTAAGTCGAAGGGACTCTCAAGAGTCTTCTCCAACACCACAGTTCAAAAGCATCAATTCTTGGCTATTAGCTTTCTTTATAGTCCAACTCTCACATCTATACATGACTACTGCAAAAACCATAGCATTGACTAGACGGACCTTTGTTGGCAAACTAATGTCTCTGCTTTTTAATGTGCTGTCTATGTTGGTCATAACTTTCCTTCCAAGGAGTAAGTGTCTTTTAATTTCATGGCTGCAGTCACCATCTGCAGTGATTTTGGAGCCCCCCAAAAATAAAGTCTGACACTGTTTCCACTGTTTCCCCATCTATTTGCCATGAAGTGATGGGACTGGATGTCATGATCTTAGTTTTCTGAATGTTGAGCTTTAAGCCAACTCTTTCAGTCTCCTCTTTCACATTCATCAAGAGGCTCTTTAGTTCTTTGTCTCTTTCTGCCATCAGGATGGTGTCATCTGCATATCTGAGGTTACTGATATTTCTCCCGACAATCTTGATTGCAGCTTGTGCTTCTTCCAGCCCAGCGTTTCTCATTATGTACTCTGCATATAAGTTAAATAAGCAGGGTGACAATATACAGCCTTGACGTACTCCTTTCCTATTTGGAACCAGTCTGTTGTTCCATGTCCAGTTTTAACTGTTGCTTCCTGACCTGTATAGAGCTTTCTCAAGAGGCAGGTCATGTGGTCTCGTATTCCCATGTCTTTCAGAATTTCCCACAGTTTATTGTAATCCACACAGTCAAAGGCTTTGGCATAGTTAATAAAGCAGAAATAGATGTTTTTCTGGAACTCTCTTGCTTTTTTGATGATCCAGCAGATGTTGACAATTTGATCTCTGGTTCCTCTGCCTTTTCTAAAATGAGCTTGTACATCAAGAAGTTCACGGTTCACATATTACTGAAGCCTGGCTTGGAGACTTTTAAGCATTACTTTACTAGCACGTGAGATGAGTGCAATTGTACGGTAGTTTGAGCATTCTTTGGCATTACCTTTATTTGGGGTTGCAATGAAGACTGAACCTTTCAAGTCCTGTGGCCACTGCTGACTTTTCCAAATTTGCTGACATATTGAGTGCAACACTTTCACAGCAACATATTTTAGGATTTGAAGTAGCACAACTGGAATTCCATAACCTCCACTAACTTTGTTCATAGTGATGCTTCCTAAGGCCTACCTGACTTCATATTCCAAGATGTCTGGTTCTAGGTGAGTAGGAGTTATCACACCTCTGTTATTATATCAGTTGTGAAGATCTTTTTTGTATAGTTCTTCTGTGTATTCTTGCCATCTTTTCTTAGTATCTTCTGCTTCTGTTAGGTCCATACCATTTCTGTCCTTTATTGAGCCCATCTTTGCATGAAATGTTCCCTTGGTATCTCTGATTTTCTTGAAGAAATCTCTAGTCTTTCACATTCTACTATTTTCCTCTATTTGTTTGCTTTGATCACTGAAGAAGGTTTTCTTATCTCTCCTTGCTTTTCCTTATAACTCCATTCAAATGGATATATCTTTCCTTTTCTCTTTTGCTTTCTCTTCTCCTCTTTTCACGGCTATTTGTAAGGCCTCCTCAGACAGCCATTTTGTCTTTTTGCATTTATGTTTCTTGGGGATGGTCTTGCTTCCTGTCTCCTGTACAATGTCTCAAGTCTCCATCCATAGTTCATCAGGCACTCTGTCTATCAGATCTAGTCCCTTAAATCTGTTTCTTACTTTCACTGTATAGTCATAAGGGATTTGATTTAGGTCATACCTGAATGGTCTAGTGGTTTTCCCCCTTTCTTTAAGTCTGAATTTGGCAATAAGGAGTTCATGACCTGAGCCATCATCAAAAAGCCTACAAAAAGTCCTGGAGTGGATTTTGGGGAGTCTAATCCTCCTACACTCTCAATAGGAAGGTAAATTGGTACAGCCACTATGGATAAAAGTATCCAAAACTAAGAACAGAACTACCCTGTGACCCATGCCTGGGCATATACCTGGAGAAAACCATGATTTTAAAACATACATGCATGCCAATCTTAATTAAAGTACTATTTACAATAGACAAGACTTGTAAGTAAACTACATATCCATCAACACAGGAATGAATGAAGAAGATGTGGTATATTTTTACAGTGAAATATTACTCAGACATAAAAAGAATGAACTAGTACCATTTGGAGAGATGTGGACAGACCTAGAGACTATCATATGGAGTGAATTTAAGTCAAAGAGAAAAAAAAATCATAATATTGCTTTTTGAACTATGGTGTTGGAGAAGACTCTTGAGAGTCCCTTGGACTGCAAGGATATCCAACCAGTCCATTCTGAAGGAGATCAGCCCTGGGATTTCTTTGGAAGGAATGATGCTAAAGCTGAAACTCCAGTAGTTTGGCCACCTCATGTGAAGAGTTGACTCATTGGAAAAGACTCTGATGCTGGGAGGGATTGGGGGAAAGAGCAGAAGGGGACGACAGAGGATGAGATGGCTGGATGGCATCACTGACTCAATGGACATGAGTCTGAGTGAACTCCGGGAGTTGGTGATGGACAGGGAGGCCTGGCGTGCTGTGATTCATGGTGTCGCAAAGAGTTGGACACGACTGAGTGACTGATCTGATCTGATCTGAACGTAGAATTTAAAAAAGTGATACAGATGAACTTATTTGCAAAGCAGATATAGAGTCTCACATGTAGAAAACAAACTTATGGATACCAATATGGGGAGGAGGTGGTTGGGATGAAATGGGAGATTGGGATTAACATATATATGCTACTAGGTATAAAATAGATAACTATTGAGAATCTAATGTATAGCACAGGGAACTCTACACCCAATGTTCTGTGGTTACCTAATAGGAAGGAAATACAAGAAAATACAGACACACACACATATTATATAATATATATATAATAATTACATATATATAATCACTGTATATGTAATATATATTTATAGTTAATATAGAATATAAAATATACATGATGATTCACTTTGTTGTGAAGTTGTAAAACAACATTGTAAAATAATCATACACCAAAAAAATTAATTAAAAAAATCAATGACTTGAACCAGGTATAGATAGTGAGAGGTCAGGTTAAAAAAAAACAATAGGAGGGAAGAGCTACGATGGCGGAGGAATAGGATGGAAAGAACACTTTCTCCCCCACAAATTCATCAAAAGGACATTTAAACGCCGAGTAAATTCCACAAAACAACTTCTGAATGCTGGCAGAGGACATCAGGTACCCAGAGAAGCAACCCACTGTCTTCGAAAGGAGGTAGGAAAAAATATAAAAGACAAAAAAAGAGACAAAAGAGGGAGGGATGGAGCTCTGTCCCGGGAAGGGAATCTTAAAAAGAGAAAAGTTTCCAAACACCAGGAGACATTCTGATGGCCGAATCTGTGCCAAGCCTTGGAAGCACAGAGGGCAACATAACAGGGAGGAAAAATAAATAAACAATTAAAACCTGCAGATTACGAGCCCTGTGGTAACTCACCCAGTGGAGAAGCAGCGCAGATGCCTGCACACGCCACTAGCAAGCGGGGGCTGGGCAGGGAGGCACGGCACAGGCTGCAGCGCTTAGAGTAAGGATCTGGCCTGAATACCCTGAGCACTATCTGAGCGAAATAATTTGAGCTAGCAAACCAGACTGTGGGATATCTACCACACAAAAAGCCAGCCCTAACCTAAGACACCACCAGACCCATGCAAGGAGCAAAGGACTGAACAGAGATAGCCGACTGCAGACCATCCCTCTCCAGTGACAGGCAGCCAGAGCCGGAAGTGGGCAATCACAGCCCCAGAGAGACATTATCTACAAAGCTGTATGCAGGCTTCTTTGCTAACTAAAACTTCTTGGGGTTCTGGATGGTCAACATCCACCTGAGAAGGTGCACTGGTTGTACACCTAGATAACCGAGCGGTGGGGAGGTGATAAGTCACAGCAACCATGCTCGCCAAACACCTCATCACCTGAGCTGCTCGGACCTGGGAAGGGCACAAAACGCAGGCCCAACTGAGTCTGAGCCTCTGAGGGCTACCTGAGTGCCTGAACCTGAGCATCTTAGACCTGGGAGGTGCAAGCAGCCCAAGGCCGGCT
>NW_011494548.1:89813-91291 GCF_000754665.1 Bison bison bison
ACTCTAGATTTTTGATTTTAGCTTTTTGGTATTTGTTATCAATTTTGTACCTATTTTTTTTTAAATAATTTTTGTGACTTTTTTTTTCTTCTTCTCTCTCTTTCTTTTCTCTTCTTCTTTTCTTTAACATTGTATATCTGAAATTTCAAAATCTACTCTAGACTTTTAATTTATGCTTTTTGGTATTTGTTATCAATTTTGTACCTATATTTTCTTTATAATTTTTGCAACTTTGTTGTTTTTTTTTTTCTCTCTGTTTCTCTTTCTTCTTTTTTTTAACATTGTATTTTTGAAATTCCAAACTCTACTCTAGATTTTTAACTTTTGCTTATTGGTATTCGTTATCAATTTTGTATCTATATTTTCTTTATAATTTTTGTGACTTTGGGTTTTTTGTTGTTGTTGTTGTTCTTTTTCTCTCTTTCGTTTCCTTCTTTTCTTTAACATTGTATTTTTGAAATTCCAAACTCTAGATTTTTAATTTTTGCTTTTATGTGTTTGTTACCAATTTTATACCTTTAAGAACCCAATCTTCAGTACCCATTTTTTACTAGGGAGTGAGATTACTGGCTTGACTGCTCTCTCCCCTTTGGACTCTCCTTTTTCTCCACCAGGTCGCCCGTGTCTCCTCCCTAACCCCTCTCTACTCTAACCAACTCTGTGAATTTCTGTGTGTTCCAGATGGTGGAGAACACTTAGGGAACTGATTACTGGCTGGATTTGTCTCCCTCCTCTTCATTCCCCCCTTTTATCCTCCTGGCCACCTCTGTCTCCTTCCTCCTTCTTCTCTTCTCCATATAACTCCGTGAAAATCTATGAGTGGCCCAGTTGTGGAGTGCATATAAGGAAGTGATTACTGGCTAGCCCGCTCTCTCCTCTATTGATTCCACCTCATCTCATTCATGTCACCTCTAACACCCTCCTCCCTCTTCTCTTCTCCATGTAACACTGTGAACCTCTCTGGGTGACCATCACAGTGGAGAAACTTTTCATCTTTAACCTAGATGTTTTATCAGTGGTGCTGTATAGAAGGAGAAGTTTTGAAACTACTGTAAAAATAAGACTGATAACTGGGAGCAGGAGGATTAAGTCCAAACCCTGACTCCAGGGAACTCCTGACTCCAGGGAACATTAATTGACAGGAGCTCATCAAATTCCTCCATACCTACACTGAAACCAAGCACCACACAAGGGCTAACAAGTTCCAGGGCAAGACATACCAAGCAAAGTCTCCAGCAACACAGGAACACAGCCCTGAGCTCCAAGATACAGGCTGCCCAAAGTCACCCCAAAGCCATAGACATCTCATAACTCATCACTGGACACTTCATTGCACTCCAGAGAGAAAAAAATCCAGCTCCAACCACCAGAACACCGACACAAGCTTCCCTAACCAAGAAACCTTGACAAGCCACCTGTACAAACCCACACACAGTGAGGAAATGCCACAATAAAGAGAACTCCACAAACTGCCAGAA
>NW_011494548.1:91391-92618 GCF_000754665.1 Bison bison bison
GATAAAGAATTCCAAATAATGATAGTGAAATTGATCCAAAATCTTGAAATCAAAATGGAATCACAGATAAATAGCCTGGAGACAAGGATTGAGGAGATGCAAGAAAGGTTTAACAAGGACCTGGAAGAAATAAAAAAGAGTCAATATATAATGAATAATGCTATAAATGAGATCAAAAACACTCTGGAGGCAACAAATAGTAGAATAACAGAGGCAGAAGATAGGATTAGTGAATTAGAAGATAGAATGGTAGAAATAAATGAATCAGAGAGGAAAAAAGAAAAACGAATTAAAAGAAATGAGGACAATCTCAGAGATCTCCAGGACAATATTAAAAGCTACAACATTCGAATCATAGGGGTCCCAGAAGAAGAAGACAAAAAGAAAGACCATGAAAAAATACTTGAGGAGATAATAGTTTAAAAGTTACCTAAAATGGGGAAGGAAATAATCACTCAAGTCCAAGAAACCCAGAGAGTCCCAAACAGGATAAACCCAAGGTGAAACACCCCAAGACACATATTAATCAAATTAACAAAGATCAAACACAAAGAACAAATATTAAAAGCAGCAAGGGAAAAACAACAAATAACACACAAGGGAATTCCCATAAGGATAAGAGCTGATCTTTCAAAGGAAACTCTCCAAGCCAGGAGGGAATGGCAAGACATACTTAAAGTGATGAAAGAAAATAACCTACAGCCCAGATTATTGTACCCAGCAAGGATCTCATTCAAATATGGAGGAGAAATCAAAAGCTTTACAGACAAACAAAAGCTGAGAGAATTCAGCACCACCAAACCAGCTCTCCAACAAATACTAAAGGATATTCTCTAGACAGGAAACATAAAAAGGGTGTATAAATTCGAACCCAAAACAATAAAGTAAATGGCAATGGGATCATACTTATCAATAATTACCTTAAATGTAAATGGGTTGAATGCCCCAACCAAAAGACAAAGACTGGATGAATGGATACAAAAACAAGACCCCTACATATGTTGTCTACAAGAGACCTACCTCAAAACAGGGGACACATACAGACTGAAAGTGAAGGTCTGGAAAAAGATTTTCCATGCAAATAGGGACCAAAAGAAAGCAGGAGTAGCAATACTCATATCAGATAAAATAGACTTTAAAACAAAGGCTGTGAAAAGAGACAAAGACGGTCACTACATAATGATCAAAGGATCAATCCAAGAAGAAGATATAACAATTATAAATATA
>NW_011494548.1:92718-92824 GCF_000754665.1 Bison bison bison
ATGGGGAAGGAAATAATCACTCAAGTCCAAGAAACCCAGAGAGTCCCAAACAGGATAAACCCAAGGTGAAACACCCCAAGACACATATTAATCAAATTAACAAAGA
>NW_011494548.1:92924-93175 GCF_000754665.1 Bison bison bison
AAATTAACAAGGAAACACAAACTTTAAATGATACAATAGACCAGTTAGACCTAATTGATATCTATAGGACATTTCATCCCAAAACAATGAATTTCACCTTTTTCTCAAGCGCACACGGAACCTTCTCCAGGATAGATCACATCCTGGGCCGTAAATCTAGCCTTGGTAAATTCAAAGAAATTGAAATCATTCCAAGCATCTTTTCTGACCACAATGCAGTAAGATTAGATCTCAATTACAGGAGCAAAACT
>NW_011494548.1:96236-98410 GCF_000754665.1 Bison bison bison
TACAGTATACTAACGCATATATATGGAATTTAGAAAGATGGTAATGATAACCCTGTATACGAGACAGCAAAAGAGGCACTGATGTATTGAACAGTCTTTTGGACTCTGTGAGAGAGGGAGAGGGTGGGATGATTAGGGAGAATGGCATTAAACATGTATAATATCATATATGAAACGAGTCGCCATTCCAGGTTCGATGCACGATACTGGATGCTTGGGGCTGGTGCAATGGGACAACCCAGAGGGATAGTATGGGGAGGGAGGAGGGAGGAGGGTTCAGGATGGGGAACACATGTATACCTGTGGTGGATTCATTTCGATATATGGCAAAACCAATACAATATTGTAAAGTTAAAAAATAAAATTAAATTTAAAAAAACAATATTAAAAATAGATCCCACAGGAATTACTGATAAATAATGGAATATGGGTAGTGAAAGGGACAGAAGAGTTGAGGATTATTCCAATGGGTTTTTCCAATGAGAAACTAGATGGACAGAGTTAATGTTTAGTTATTAGAGGAAGAATGTGGAAAAAACCATGATAAAAAAAATAAAATTCAGGTATTAACATATTAATCTTGATATGTGTATCACACATTCAAACAGGCAAACCAAGATTTCTGAGAAGTCTGGATCAGAGTTATGGCAGTTGTCACATAAGGCCATGAAAGTGATTAAAATTATCTAGAAGGGGAGAATAAAATAAAAAGAAAATACGGTCCAAGGAATGACACTTGGAGCATTTCAATGCCTGTCTGTCTGCTGCTGCTGCTGCTGCTGCTGCATCGCTTCAGTAGTGTCTGACTCTGTGCGACTCCATAGACAGCAGCCTACCAGGCTCCCCCGTCCCTGGGATTCTCCAGGCAAGAACACTGGAGTGGGTTGCCATTTCCTTCTTCAGTGCATGAAAGTGAAAATTGAAAGTGAAGTCGCTCAGTCGTGTCCGACTCCTAGCGACCCCATGGACTGCAGCCTACCAGGCTCCTCCATCCATGGGATTTTCCAGGCAAGAGTACTGGAGTGGGATGCCATTGCCTTCTCCTCAACGTCTGTCTACACATCAGCAAAAGACAGAGAAAGCTTTAATTCTTAAATAGAAGAAAAACTGAGAGATTTAACATGTCATAAATCAAGTGCAAACAGTTTACCAGAAAGAAATGGATCACATTAGTAAAATCCTTCTAACAAACCAGATCAAAAAACAACTGAGATTGAAGAGATTAACTGACCTTGGTAGTATTTGTGTGACCCGTGTCTTGCTTTTCCTGTCACTGAAAGTGAAAGTACTCAATTGTGTCCAACTCTTTGCAACCTCACAGTCCATGGAATTCTCCATGCCAGAGTACTGGAGTAGGTAATCTTTCCTTTCTCCAGGGGATCTTCCCAATGCAGGAATCAAACCCAGGACTCCTGCACTGCAGGTGGATTCTTTCCTCACATCGTGCCAGCAATAAATATATATTTAGAAAGAATACTTATTTCTAGGTTATTCCAAATCAAAGAGAAGAATGATCCAGCAATCCCACTGCTGGGCATACACACCGAGGAAACCAGAATTGAAGAAGACACGTGTACCCCAATGTTCATCGCAGCACTGTTTATAATAGCCAGGACATGGAAGCAACCTAGATGTCCATCAGCAGATGAATGGATGACAAAGCTGTGGTACATATACACAATGGAGTATTACTCAGCCATTAAAAATAACACATTTGAATCAGTTCTAATGAGGTGGATGGAAATGGAGCCTATAATACAGAGTGAAGTAAGCCAGAAAGAAAAACATCAATACAGTATACTAATGCGTATATATGGAATTTAGAAAGATCATAACAATAACCCTGTATGCGAGACAGCAAAAGAGACACAGATGTATAGAACAGTCTTTTGGACTCTGTGGGAGAGGGAGAGGGTGGGATGATTAGGGAGAATGACATTGAAACATGTATAATATCATATATGAAATGAATCGCCAGTCTAGGTTCAATTCATGATACTAGGTGCTTGGGGCTGGTGCACTGGGATGACCCAGAGGGATGTTAAGGGGAGGGAGGAGGGAGGAGGGTTCAGGATGGGGAACGCATGTATACCTGTGGTGGATTCATGTTGATGTATGGCAAAACCAATACAATATTTTAAAGTAATTAACCTCCAATTAAAATAAATAAATTT
>NW_011494548.1:100444-103219 GCF_000754665.1 Bison bison bison
AAGCCAACTTTTTCACTCTCCTCTTTTACTTTCATCAAGAGGCTCTTTAGTTCTTCTTCACTTTCTGCCATAAGGGTCGTGTCATTTGCATATCTGAGGTTACTGATATTTCTCTCAGCAATCTTGATTCCAGCTTGTGCTTCATCCAGCCCAGAGTTTCTCATGATGTACTCTGCATATAAGTTAAATAAGCAGGGTGACAATATACAGCCTTGACATATTCCTTTCCTGATTTGGAACCAGTCTATTGTTCCATGTCCAGTTCTAATTGTTGCTGCTTGACCTACATACAGATTTTTCAGGAGACAGGATAAGTGATCTGGTATTCCCATGTCTTTCAGAATTTTCCACAGTTTATTGTGATCCACACAGTCAAAGGCTTTGACATAGTCAATAAAAGAAAGTAGATGTTTTTCTGGAACTCTCTTTTAAGAGACATTGCTTTTTCGATGATCCAGCGGATGTTGGTAATTCGATCTGTCATTGCTATGCCTTTTCTAAATCCAGCTTGAACATCTGGAAGTTCACAGTTCATATACTGTTGAAGCCTGGCTTGAAGAATTTTGGCAATCCTTATTTCCATATCCAGGAAGATAGATCATAACAGAAATGCTATAAGATCTGTCCTCAGAATTCCAACGACTGTACTACCAATGTCTACTTTTGATGAGTGCAGTTTCCTGTACGTAAAAGCAACCCTAAGTCTTTTATTTTTTCCTTTTAGTCCCCTTGATATTAGCTTCTTGATTTGCTTTGTATTGATGAAGGAGCTTATAGATAAGATGCAATAGGGTTAGGAATCTTAATGCCTGATTATTTGTATTTTGTTTCTTCTCTTCATTTGGATACTGGTAGTCACAAGACTTTCAAAAAACTTTAGGGTTATGGTGAGAATAGCACTAAATAATTGAAGCTTTGAAAAGAGTCTAGACAAGAGTCTATCAAGCAAAATTTAGAACTTCAGTATGTACTCTGAATAATTTATAATAATAATATAATCCATTTATGTGCATTAGAATCAAAAAAATTCAAAAACTGAAATAAGTAACAATTGGCATGAAGAGACCACTAAGGAATGGGGAAATTCTATAATTATTTATCCTAGATACTCATGAATAAGACCTAATGAAAATGTGGGATAGCTAACATCCAAACTTAAACCCTCCACACTCTATTCTGTTGCAAATCCAGATTGGCATACTGCTTCTTCAGACCTCAACTTTGCTTTTCCTTGCACATCTTTTGCACTTTCACCAAACCCTTTTTTCTTTCACACACTGGCCATACCTAAAGATATTCCACTCATTGAACATTATCATAATATACTGTGGTTGGAAGAAATGAAAACAAAAAACTCTGGTTCCTTAATTTTCAATCTTGCTTGAGATCATATTTGCATAATCTCATTAAGGTCAGGAAAGAGTAAAGTTTATTGAAGAAATCAGGACTGCTTTATGAACTTCTAGTCCAGTATTTCTTAATCCCTATGAATTAGTTTATTCCTTTGTAGATCTTGGACTTTTGAAAACTTGGTAGAAAAAGCAAGAAGGATCAATTATCAAAATTTTATATATATGAATCAAAATTTGACCATTGATGGATATACAGTTAATATAAAAATAGGACAATTCATTTCATTAACTTTTTCTGAGAATTTTTCTTCAAAACTGTTTGATCAAAAATTCAGTCTGATAAATAGCAGGGCATAAGCATCCATTTCAGAGTCCCCATAAATTGAACCTTATGGGAACACACTGCTCAAGACAAAGGTGAAGATATCACAAAGACTAGATCTATGTTCTTTGTTGATCATCTTAAATTTTCTGTTAGAAAATAAAATGGCAAATTGCCATGCTAAGCACTTGGAAGATATTTTGACTCAGAAAAAAAGAAAAATCACATACAAAATTAATAGCACTTAAGATCAAGTAATCAGCTGAACCCAGGAAGAGGACATTGCTATATCTAGGCTTGGCTTCCCTGGTGACTCAGAGGGTAAAGAATCTGCCTGCAGTGCAGGAGACCTGGGTTCAGTCATTAGGTTGGGAAGATTCCCTGGAGAAGGGAACACCTAGCTGCTCCAGTATTCTGGCCTAGAGAATGTCATGGACAGAGGAGCCTGGCAGGCTACAATCCACAAGGTCACAAAGAGTGAGATACGATTGAGTGACTTTTGGTTTTCTTTCATGTCTAGGCTAGAAAAAATACACCATCAAAATTGTAAGGAAAATAAACACTGAAAGAAAAATTATCCAATAGAATGACTCTTCTTTAAAGAAGTAGCCCCTCTTGTCTGCCCATAAATTCCTTAATGTAAAAGAAATGTAACTACAATATTAACATCTGTTTGGCCTTTTGAAAAACATCAGTGAATAAATTGACCGTGGGGCTAGCCAAGTGAATTTCACACTTTAAATAGCGTGTCATAAATGAATTCCTTTTTTATTTTCGCCAAGAGTCAAAGCTATACATACTGGCAATCCCAGAGATAAGATAGTTTATCAGTTCAGCTGTAAATTAACTCTCTACTATAGAATGAACCTCCTGACACTAAAACAATTCTTCTTAATCGTGAACTTCTATGGGCTTCCCTGGTGACACTGACAGTAAAGGATTGCCTGCAACGCAGGGACCTGGGTTCCATCCTTGGGTCAGGAAGATCCCCTGGAGAAAGGAATGACTACCCATTCCATTATTCTTGCCTGGAGAATTCCATGGACAAACGAGCCTGGCAGGCTACAGTTCATGGAGTCACAAAGAGTCGGACACAACTGA
>NW_011494548.1:104340-105920 GCF_000754665.1 Bison bison bison
CTACCACCACCACACCCCCCCCCCCCCAGCCCCATTACTCAAAACACACACACACTCAAGTAAATTCCTGGTTAAACTGAATATGTTTCCAATTTCAACTCCTATAGTAGGTATATTTGTTTGTTTATACATGGGGCCTTGTCATTAGGGGGTCATCTATGCAAATTATGCTCTCCTTTTAGGAATTCCCATGGGCTAACTGGACAATAAATCTTTCAGTAAAGTCCATTGTTTTTACTTCTGTTTCCAAGATCCAGACCACTGCCCTTGAACTACCTCTGTTTTCATCTAACTGGGCATTCTTAATAGCCCCTCTTGCTTGGCTCAGTGTTCATACTCTTTTCCATTGTTATTCCTATCATGCTATTTATTCTCTGAGGTTATTTTATTCATTTTCCAAAGAAGCATAATATGTCTAGTCTGGCTGCATCCTTTTAATTTCTCCTGAAATAAATTCCCTTTTTTGGCCAATAAATGTCAATAAGACTTTTTACTCAGTATGTCTTTCCATAGTGAAGGAAAATCCGGCTTGCCAAAGGACCTTACCTGCCTCCTTTCTAAACCTGTAAGCAGGTTAAGAAACAACAGTTAAAACTGGACATGGGAACAATGGACTGGCTCAAAGTTGGGAAAGGAGTACATCATAGTTTTATTATCATCACCCTGCTTATTTAACTTATATGCAGAGTACATCATGCGAAATGCTGGGCTGAATGAAGCTCCAGTTGGAATGAAGACAGCTGGGAAAAATATCAACAACCTCAGATATGCAGATGACACCATCCTCATGGCAGAAAGCAAAGAGGAACTAAAGATCTTCTTGACGAAGATGAAAGAGGAAAGTGAAAAAGCTGGTGTAAAATTCACATTTAAAAAAAGATCATGGCATCCAGTCCTATCACTTCATGGCAAATAGATGGGGAACAAATGGAAACAGTGAGAGACTCTATTTTCTTGGACTCCAAAATCACTGTGGATGGTGACTGCATCCATAAAAGGCACTTGCTCCTTTGAAGAAAAGCTATGACAAATCTAGACAGTGTATTAAAAAGCAGAGATATCACTTTGCTGACAAAGGTCCATTTAGTCAAAGCTATGGTTTTTCTAATAATCATACATGAATGTGAGAGTGGGACTATAAAGAATGCTGAGTGCCAAAAAAATTGATGTTTTCAAAGTGTGGTATTGGAGAAAATTCTTGAGATTCCCTTGAACAGCAAGGAGATCAAACCAGTAAATCCTAAAGAAAGTCAACTCTGAATACTCATTGGAAGAACTGATGCTGAAGCTTAATCTCCAATAATTTGGCCACCTTATGTGAAGAGTCAATTCATTGGAAAAGACCCTGATGCTGGGACTTCAGATATGCAGATGACACCACCCTTATGGCAGAAAGTGAAGAAGAACTAAAGAGCCTCTTGATGAAAGTGAAAGAGGAGAGTGAAAAAGTTGGCTTAAAGTGCAACATTCAGAACACTAAGATCATAGCATTTGGTCCCAATACTTCATGGCAAATAGATGGGGAAACAGTGGAAACAGTGTCAGACTTTATTTTTCTGGGTTCCAAGATCACTGCAGAT
>NW_011494548.1:106412-115907 GCF_000754665.1 Bison bison bison
TTAATATAAATTTATTTATTTTAATTGCAGGCTAATTACTTTACAATATTGTATTGGTTTTGCCATACATCAACATGAATCCACCATGGGTGTACACGTGTTCCCCATCCTGAACCCCACTCCTGCCTTCCTCCCCATACCATCCCTCTGGCCCTTTTTGGTAGGATATTTTGGTAAATGTTGGTTTGGTTTGTCAACCAAACATTTTGTTGCCTTAAAGTGTTTCTCTGATAATTGCAAATTTAGTACATATTTGGGACTAAAAATTGTTGAATTGTCCAGTGCAATATCACATGGAATGCTGACATAAAAATATAAGTCAATTTGAGCATGTCCAAGAGTTTCTTATAGGCATCTTTGGCAACCACTTAAACTGTTAGAAGCAAAGAATACATGCCACCACACCATCCCTAAACTAATACTGACCTGTTTTCCAAGTGTCCTTTACCCTAAATATTTTCCCTCTATCCACACACAAAAAAATGGTCTATATGCAGTAAAACAGTGTTGATAAATCAGAAATGGAGCAGGTGATTTGACACAATGAGCATCTTGTGTGCTAAGTTAATTTCTGCCCTTCTATAACAGAAGCAGTTGCAACTAAATTGCAGTTTGAAAATAGCAATTTCCCTTTAAATAGTACATAACTTGAAGCTCACAATAAATTTTCCAAAATCAGGATGATTTTGGCTGGGTGGCAGTAACAGGCTCTCACTCAATGTCTGATCATTATGGACATAAGTTTCAGACACTTTCAAAGTCATTTAAGTATGGAGTCGGTAAATGCTGAATTATACTGTGTGTGTATTTGTGTGTGTGTGTGTGTGTGTGTGTGTGTGTGTGTGTGTGTGTGTGTGTGTATTTAATGCTATAAGGAAGCTTGTTCTTGGAAGAGCAGAATCAAACTTAACTGTTTTCCTGGTAACTTTGTGAACAGATGCTAATAATATCCCCAAATTTGTCATGCAATATCTTTAGAAACCAAACATCAATAAATCTGTATGCCTCTTAACTGAATTTAGAGGTAGCAGAGAAAATAACTTATTATTTGTTGAGCAGTATCTCTACTGTCCCCCCATTTAAATACCACAGAATTTTATCATTTGCTATGTGCTCTGTACTTATTGTGATTAATTAGCCATTCTCCAACGGTCACAGGATTAATAAGTATTTTTAATTATTCCTTGGATTAGTTTTCAAATTGAGATTAACATTTTATGATAGTATAGTGAATAATAGTACTTTCCAACTAAGCTTCAACTTTCTTCTAAACAGAGGTGGAAAAGAAGGTAAGTGCCAACTAAGCAATGTACTTCAGTGTGTAACATATATTGACTTTTTGAACTGTTTATACCATGTTGGTACAGCTGATACTTTTGAAGGCATAACTTTATGCTACCCTCTATGATCTACATTTCTTTTGCAAAATTCATTAGCTTATTATGGGCTATCCCGGACTATTAAACAAGGAGTTTTGTGATACTAATTAATATATTTGCATCTAATAGTCCCTTTATTAAACTAGAATATTTATATCTCCCAGTTATCCTAGGTTATTTTAAAAGAAGCACTTGAGTACATTTATATTATTCTAAATGTTCCCCTGCAGGTTTTTCAATCAAAACAACTTGAAAAGCAGATTTGCGTATCATCCCTTTCCTCTATATTTTGGATAAGGAATAACTACTCCATTTAAACATCACAAATATTCCAATATTACAGTCTGGCAATAGTAAGCCAACATCCATAAATAACTTTTGTTTATAAATTCCTAATTTGAGTCATATTTTTCCCTGAAAACTTCCTATAACTGTATCACCAGATCCCACTACATTTGCTATCTTCTAACTTTTCATCGTGAGAAGGCAATGGCAACCTACTCCAGCACTCTTGCCTGGAAAATCCCATGGACGGAGGAGCCTGGTAGGCTGCAGTCCATGGGATCTCTAAGAGTTGGGCACGACTGAGCGACTTCGCTTTCACTTTTCACTTTCATGCATTGGAGAAGGAAATGGCAACCCACTCCAGTGTTCTTGCCTGGAGAATCCCAGGGACGGTGGGGCCTGGTGGGCTGCCATCTATGGGGTCACACAGAGTCGGACACAGCTGAAGTGACTTAGCAGCAGCAGCAACTTTTCATCAGCAGGGTTATAAAGGATAGTACACTAATACCAGTGTCAATCAATTCTAATAAATTTCCTTTGCCAGCTGAAGGCTATTGTGCCCATATCAAGGCAAATGACCTCTAGTCCCCATTGGGGATAGTCACAAGACCCTGACCCTCTTGTCAGTTAGAATTCTGATTCTCTCCTATTTTAATTGGCATTGACTCTGAAAAGATTGTAGACTTCAGTTTTCAGTAATAAGATTGTTTTTTAATATATTAAGGCCAAGATGAAGTAAGTCAATTTGTCATAGTCTTTTTACAACCTGAACAGTTGGTAAGGCTGAATGACCTGGTCTCTTATAGTCATCCATTAAAATTTTAGTAGCTACTCCATCTACTTCTATTTCATGTCATTTTTAATTAAGCCTCTGAAGAATTCCACATAGTTTAATTCCACATTGTAAGTTTTTCTCGTATTTTCCTTTCCAATTGTTCCATTGTTTTTGGCATAATTCTGAATAATTTCCTGTCATTTAGTTCCATGTGGAGGCTTAAAATCCCTAACAGCTTTCTGCACATCATTTCTTCTCCTCAACAATAAAGTCAATGGGGGCCCAAATAATTAGAGTCCCATTTATCAGAGCATCAGTCATTACATGGTGAGGGGTATGGAGATACTGGAAATCTTAATACAGGAAGTACAGGCCATAGTTTTACAGTTCTACAGCCTCCAGCTACCTGTTATCTTTAGTTTTACTAGGACATATTTAAAAAAATGTATCACATTCTTGGCTGATGTATCATTTTTTTTTATTTTATTTTATTTTTTTTCTAATTTTATTTTATTTTTAAACTTTACATAATTGTATTAGTTTTGCCAAATATCAAAACGAATCCGCCACAGGTATACATTTTAAAAATTTATTTTGTAATACATTAGCTGTCCACCTTGCCCTGGATCCATAAACTTCCAGACTCATTTACAGTTTTCTTCCTGTCAGTGGATGTAATGCTTGTGCACCCAAAATCCAGAGATGGATAGGAAGTCAACCTGAAAACAATGATTCCTCCCCTTTGGCTCTATTTCTCTCCAATAGTATTATTTAAATTGTATTGTCAGAGATGGTTTCAGATATCCCATTCCCATTGCCAACTGCAAAGATTCCATATATTTTGATCTTTAAAAGGTCTCAAAAGTTGTACAGAGCATCCTTACACAAAGTCTTATTTAAAACAACAAAAGGAGTATAGCATTGGGATTTAAGAGACATCCAGGTGCAAGCTCTCAGGACTCTTATTCACAAATATATTTTTTTGTCTCCAAATTGAGCCACCAATAATTGTATTACAATGAGTCCTGACTTCAGAAAAATTAAATCAAGAATGAATTTCACTGTGAGGTTTTTATGTTCCTCTGTACACATATTCAAGCCAAACTGCCTAAGCAGTTACTCAGGCAGAAAACTATCAGCAAACAACAACAACAAAAGCAAAAACTAGTCCCTGGTGTCCCAGGGCAATGCCTTGGGAGGTATGCAATTGTGATCCCTCAGCATCTGGAGTAGAGCGTGACCTTGGGGAGCGATCTGGGGAGGCACTACAGTATTCAGTGTGAAAGTGAAAGTGTTAATTGCTCAGTCATGTCTGACTCTTTGCAACCCCATGGACTGTAGCACACCAGGCTTCTCCGTCCATAGGATTCTCCAGGCAAGAATACAGGAGTGGGTAGCCATTCCCTTCTCCAGGGGATATTCCTGACCCAGGAATTGAACCTAGGTCTCCTGCATTGCAGGCAGATTCTTTACCATCTGAGCCACATGGGAAAGCCTATGGTATTCACTACAAGTTGTCAATATTATCAATATTTCTAGGTTATGTCCTGAGATCAATCAATATCTTTGCAGTATAAAGTGAGAAAAAGAAGATATTTGTTTAGTGCATCCTATGTGGCAGATGATACTATACTAAGGGCTTTATATTCACCATCCCTGATCCTAACACAGTAATT
This sequence comes from Bison bison bison, assembly GCF_000754665.1. Lineage (NCBI taxonomy): Eukaryota > Metazoa > Chordata > Mammalia > Artiodactyla > Bovidae > Bison > Bison bison. The sequence continues at coordinate 110,528 of NW_011494548.1, forward strand.
ATTAGTTTCATTTTATAAATGAGGACATTAAGGCTCATAAACCTCACTGGTAACTACTTGTCTCAGTCGCTCCAGCTAGATAAGTGGTAGAGCCAATTCTGATATCAAAACCAGCCCCTATAATCCCCAGTTCACCACACAGTACATGGAGCACATTCTCAGAATGCTTAGAAAGGAACTAAGGTTTAGAAACATTAATCTGATATTTCAAGATTCTTAGTCCTCAAAGAAAGATAAAATTGTATTCACTAAACTGAGCTTCTTAAATAGGTAAAAAATTGCCAGGGCCAATTGATAAAATATTAAACAAGTACAAAAATGAAAAAGAACTTCTGGTGGCCCAGAAGTGGCTGAATAGATTAGCATGTTCACTGTGCATTGTAAATGAAAGATAATTATTTTTTACTCTATTATTTTTAAGCAAAAAGCAAAACAAAACAAAAACTAGCTTTGGGACATCGTGAAGTCATCAGGGAGGTTTGGAGCTCAAATGGCACATCACAAATGACCCTACCCTTATCACGGACAACAGCTAAAAGCTAGACATTGTGACATCTCCAGAGAAAAAGATAGCTTTCTCAGTCTCATTGAATTCACTCTCCCTTAAACAGGAAGGTTAAAAATTATCTACATTAAAACCAAAGATACTTTTTTTATCCAAATAGAGCATAATGGAAGAGAATATTAACCTTAAAATAGAAATAATATTGAATATAAAATTGAAAGAGTAATAGTTTCCATTATATAATTTGGATGCCTGCAAATAACTAAGAATAAGGCAAACAAATAATTTTATGTAAAATTAAAAAAAAAAACCTTAAATACTTTATTCAAGAAGAAACTTGGAGAGCTAATGGGTATACAAAGAGATGCTTATCATCATTAGAAATAAACAAAATCAAAATAACTGATAAAAATTTTATCAACAGGAGATAGAGAAAATGTTAAGTCTGAGAGTATCAATCATTGTCAATAATTTGACACAATCAAAACTGTGTATCTCTGTTATAAATGCAAACATATAATAGTGTATGTTATAAATAATTTATGCCACTATTTTAGATGACAATATAGTCTTTTATAGTAAATTTAAAAATATGTATATTCTATTACTCAGCAATTCCACTTCTGGATATACACACTAGAACTGTTTTTTCTTTTTTTACTTTTCAAAATTTATGGTGAATTATAGTAAGAAATTTATTTAATATTGTAACATTATAAACCCATACATGCTTATAAGAATTTGTGTTCATGTGTGTAAAAACAAATGAAAATATTCCCCACAATATTTGTATGTATAAACAAAAGTCTAATGAAGTAACATTTACCACAACATGAGATGAACATGAGATGAACAATATGAGATGAACAATGAAAATAATTTATTCTGTTTACTTTTTTCTGTTCCTTTCTAATCCACCTCATTACATTCACCAATGTAGAACATAATCCTCTATACCAACTTTATGACCCTCTGCAGGGCTGGGACTCAGACTGAAAAACACTACTCTGTACATGTGTATGGGATATGATACTCTCGTACAAGTGTACTAGACAACATACATGATAATGTTACATGAGCAATGTTATAGTAAAAATGGTAAAGCATCTTTCAAAAGAGGTAAATTCTTATGACTACTATAGTATACCATACATAATGAAAATAAAACACCTGGATCTAAACTACATATATGAATTTCACATATACATTATAGAGCAAAAAATAAATTTGCCGAAGTATGCAGAAAGTATAATTCCATTTATGATTTAAAATCTATATAAAACCAATCAGCATTTGTGTGTGTATATGTGAGAGAGAGAAAAAAAGAGCCAGGGGGAGGGCAGGAGAAAGATTTAGAAAAAAACAAAGGAGTGGTAGACAGCACATTGGATACATCAGTTGCTTTCTAGTGAGCCCTGGGTGGGGAAGATCCCCTGGAGAAGGAAATGGCAACTCACTATAGTATTCTTGCCTAGAGAATCTCATGGACAGAGGAGCCTGGCAGGCAACAGGCAATGGGGTCACAAGAGAAGGACACCACTTAGTGACTAAATCACTACCACCACCAAGAGCATATATGTGATTTCAAAGACACAGTAGTCCAATTGTAAATTTTGATGTGTTTATCTGTGTAACTGGTATATCAGTGTTAATTTTAACCTTAATTGTAATATGTGATTTACATTCATCACCTTTGGTATTCAATAATAAAATAATTTTATGAACATATAATTTAACCATATATATATATATATATATATATATATATATATGATTTTAAAGTAAATTTAGATGTGAAAGAAATAACAGATGTAAAAAGTGATGTCTACTATAAAGAATATCATTAGCCAAGGACAGAACTGTTTCCTTATTCTGACTATTAAAAGCATTCTACCTCAACATTAATCTCTTCTTTCTAATTATTCATCAAAAGACACAATGCTCCTTTATATATTCCTGAAAAAATGAATATGATTTCAAATATATATATTCTAGTACTATGATAAAAGGGAAATTTTATGCATTCAATAACAACAACAAGCATCCCTATTTAACATTTGTCATATGTCTTATGTACATTAACTCATTTGAGCCTCCAGAACTCTGTGACATAGAGCTTATCTCCATAGCACAGAAAAGAAATCTGAGGCACAGAATAGTTAAGTAATTTATACAAGTACACACAGCAAGTAAATTGAGGAATGATGGCTTGCTGCTGCTGCTGCTGCTAAGTCACTTCAGTCGTGTCGGACTCTGTGCGACCCTATAGACGGCAGCCCACCAGGCTCCCCCATCCCTGGGATTCTCCAGGCAAGAACACTGGAGTGGGTTGCCATTTCCTTCTCCAATGCATGAAAGTGAAAAGTGAAAGTGAAGTCGCTTAGTCGTGTCCGACTCTTAGCGACCCCATGGACTGCAGCATACCAGGCTCCTCCATCCATGGGATTTTCCAGGCAAGAGTACTGGAGTGGGGTGCCATTGCCTTCTCCAATGATGGCTTAAATGACTCCAAATTTCAGTTATAGAAAGAAAAAGCATAGGACACACTCTCACTAGGGCTTTATATATTGCTAATAAAAAGTTAGAAAACATTTGTAACTGATTGGGTTTTATGACCAATTTACATACTTGTAGTGATTAAATATGCTCTACTATTAAATATTCTAATATAATGTCCTTAAAATTTCCCTTATGCAAGTACTTCTTATTTGACATTAATCATATACATGAACATGTCTATTTCTTTAGACATAATATCATTTGTATAAATATTTTTCTATAATACATACATATACATACACATGTGGTTCTCCTAATGAATGCAAAGTAAGAAGTTAAGAGATACCTGGAGAAACAGGAAAGTTTGGCCTTGAAGTGCAAAATGAAGCAGGGCAAAGGTAAACAGAGCTTTGGTAAGACAACAACACTGGTCATAGAAAACACCCTTTAATCAGCAATACAACAGATGTCTCTATACGTGGACATCACCAGATGATCAATAGAGAAATGAAAAAGAGTATATTCTTTGCAGCCAAAGATGGAGAATCTCTATATAGCAATACCTGAAGTGGACTCTGGCTCAGATCAACAACTCTTTATTGCAAAATTCAGCTTGAATTGAAGAAAGTAGTGAAAACCAGTAGACCATTCATGTAGGACTTAAGTCAAATCCCTTACAATTATACTGTGGAAGTAACAAGTAAATTCAAGGGATCAGATCTGATTAAGTGCCTGAAGAACTATGGGCAGAGGTTTATAACTTTGTACAGAAGGCAGTAATCAAAACCATCCCTAGGAAAAAGAAATGCAAAAAGGCAAAACAGTTGTCTGAGGAGGCCTTAAAAATTGAGAAAAGAAGAGAAGTGAAAAGGCAAAGGAGAAAAGGAAAAATATACCCATTTGAAGGCAGAATTCCAAACAATAGCAAGGAGAATAAGAACGCCTTCTTCAGTGATTAAAAAAAAAAAAAAAAATAGAGGAAAACAAGAGAATGGACAAGACTCGAGATTTTTCAAGAAAATTAGAGATATCAAGGGAACATTTCATGCAAAGATGAGCACAATAAAGGACAGGTGGCAAGAATAAACAGAAGCAACTGTATAAAAAAAGGTCTTAATGACTCAAATAACCATGATGGTGTTGTCATTCACGTAGAGCCAGATATTCTGGAGTGTGAAGATAAGTGGTCTTTAGGAAGCATCACTAAGAATAAAGCTAGTGGAGGTGATGGAATTCCAACTGAGCTATTTCAAATCTTATAAGATGATGCTGTGAAAGTGCTGCACTCAATATGCCAGCAAATTTGGAAAACTCAGCAGTGGCCACAGGACTGGAAGAGGTCAGTTTTCATTCCAGTCCCAAAGAAGACCTATGCTAAAAAAATGTTCAAACCAATACAATTACACTCATTTCACATGCTAGCAAGATAATACACAAAATCCTTCAGGCTCGGCTTCAGTAATCCAGAACTTTCAGATGTACAGGCTGGATTTAGAAAAGGCAGAGGAATGAGAGATCAGATTCCCAACATCTGTTGGATCATAGAAAAAGTAAGGGAATTCCAGAAAACAAAAATCTACTGCTGTTTCACTGACTACACTAAAGCCTTTGTGTGAATCACTACAAACTGTGGAAAATTTTTCAACAGATGGGACTACCAGACCACCTTACCTGCCTCCTGAAACCTTATGCAGGCCAAGAAGCAGCAGTTAGAACTGGACATGGGAAAAACAGACTGGTTCAAAATTGGGAAAGGAGAACATCAAGGCTGTATATTGTCACCTGCTTATTTAACTTATATACAGAATACATTATGCAAAATCCAGGGCTGGATGAAGTACAAGCTGAAATTGATATTGCCAGGAGAAATAGCAATAATCTCAGATATGCAGATGACACCACCCTAATGGCAGAAAGTGCAAGAAACTAAAAAGCCTCTTGATGAAGGTCAAAGAGGAGGGTGAAAATCTAGCTTGAAACTCACATTCAAAAAACGAACATTGTGGCATCTAGTCCTATCACTTCATGGCAAATAGATGGGGAAATAATGGAAACAGTGACAGACTTTATATTTTTGCATTCCAAAATAACTGCAGATGGTGACTGCAGCCATGAAATTAAAAGACACTTGCTTCTTGGAAGAAAAGTTATGACAACCTAGACAGAATATTAAAAAGCAGAAACATTACTTTGCCAACAAAGGCCCATCTAATCAAAGCTATGGTTTTTCCAGTAGTCATGTATGGATGCGAGAGTTGGACTATAAAGAAAGCTGAGCACCAAAGAATTTATGCTTTTGAACTGTGGTGTTGGAGAAGACTCTTGAGAGTCCCTTGGACTGCAAGGAGATACAACCAGTCCATCCTAAAGAAAATC
>NW_011494548.1:116007-127751 GCF_000754665.1 Bison bison bison
TTGGACTGCAAGGAGATACAACCAGTCCATCCTAAAGAAAATCAGCCCTGAATATTCATTGGAAGGACTGATGCTGAAGCTGAAACTCCAATACTTTGGCCACCTGATGCAAAGAACTGACTCAATGGAAAAGACCCTGATGCTGGAAAAGAATGAAGGAAGGAGAAGGGAATGACAGAAGATAAGATAGTTGGATGGCATCACCAACTCAATGGACATGAGTTTGGGTAAGCTCTGGATCTTGGTGATGTACAGGGAAGCCTGGTGTGCTGCAGTCCACGGGGTCGCTAAGAGTCAGACATGACTGAGTGACTGGACTGAACTGAACTGAACTGGAAGAAGAGTTATGACAAACATAGATGGTGTATTAGAAAGCAGAGTCATCACTTTGCTGACAAAGGTCTGTCTACTCAAATCTATGGTTTTTCCAGTAGTCATGTATGGATGTGACAGTTGGACCATAAAGCTATGTGAGTGCTAAAGAATTGATGCTTTTGAATTTGGTGCTCGAGAAGACTCTGGAGAGTCCCTTGGACAGCAAGGAGATCAAACCAGTCAGTCCTCAAGGAAATTAACCCTGAATACTCATTGGAAGGACTGATGCTGAAGCTGAAGGTCCAAAACTTTGGCCACAGGATGTGAAGAGCTGACACATTGGAAATTACCTGGATGCTGGGAAAGACTGAGGGCAGAAGGAGAATGGGGTGACAGCAGACGAGATGTTTGGATTAATATCATTGACTCAATGGACATGAGTTTGAGCAAACTCCAAGAGATAGTGAAGGACAGGGAAGGCTGGCACGCTGCAGTCAATGGAGTCACAAAGAGTCAGACATGTCTGAGTGACTGATCACCAACTACAGTGAATGAAATGATGAATTCTCTCATTATTATTATATTGTTTTAGAGTATACCTTCCTCATGTGTATAATACATCAAATAGTTTTTGATTTTTTAAAAATATTTTTAATTTAAAATGTCCAAAATGAATGATTTTGTTTCATAACAATATTTACCAATGGCTTAACCTGTAGCATAGGAAGATCACAAATACCATTTAAGCACATATCTTATAATACAAAATTGTCACAAAACTATGAATTTGAAGTCAGACCATGGAAATATAAGGTTAAAATTAAGGATTTTAAGAGAAAAACAAAAAACAAACAAACAAAAAAAAAGGTCTCGTGAAAACAGAAGTGAAGAGAGAAATACCAGTATTGTTTCCTGAATATTTGCATGTGAAAATGAAACCACAGATTTTCCCCCAAACATTTCCTGACCTCTCAAGTTTAAATGAAGGTGAAATATGCTTGCTGCATGTGTATATCTGTGAGTCAAATTAACATCAATATTATTTTTGTCAACTGCGTTTTGTGTTTGCTTGCATGGATATTGGTGGCATCTGTTGTGGAACCAATGAGAACAGGGACCTGGTGAGTCAAGATTTTGCCTTTTGTTCTGAATGTGTGTGCTTATGATCAGTCATCCCACAAAATAATAAGTTTCTTTTAGGCAGAATAGACCCTACCATTTTCGGGCTTTGCTGTCTTAACACATTATTTTTTAAAGTCATTTCAAGAAAAGATCCCTTTGAAGAAAAATAATTTAATATATACCATGTTGAGTAAAAGAAGTGTCTGTTACTGTAATTCAGTTTTTGAATAACTGTGAACAAACCAAACTTCTACTGCCTAAAAGATTTGAAATATAAAATAAAAGATCTCTCTCACCACACCGTGCATATATTGTAAAAATGAAGGCAGTTTCCATCAAGGTTACATGATAACACCTTTTGATAAACTGTCTTTCTTAGGTGGCAAAGCCCAAGAAAGAGTAAATTATCCAGAGGAAAATTCTGTAATGCAAAAAAATTCCATAAGTTAATAAATTACTTATATGTTAATAAAAGAGTTTAAAGGATCCATAAGATGAATATTATGTGTTTTTTGTTTGTTTGTTTGTTTGTTTGTTTTTTGGCTTTTAGTTTGTCAGATTCTGGAAATCTTTCCTTATGTGCAGTGTCCCCAGATCCAGAGGCATTCCAGTTTCCTCAGTCAATGGGGTCATCAGATTTTGCTAGGTACAGACTTATTAAATAACTTTTGATTCTAATCTATTCCTGTATGGGTTTGCCTATGTCAGTTTGACACCTTACCCTGCTTCCTGAGATGACTTAAACCCATAGTTTGTAATCCTGACTGGATCTCTTTAGGATATACGTCTTGAGTCACAAGATATTTACTGTGGTCAGCATTTAGGTTTCAGCTCTTTCTACTTTCCCAGGTGACATGCTGATTCTTCTAATTTCACTTAAACCCTCATCACCTATTGTCTCCTTTATCCTCTTTGTCCTTTAAAGTGAAATTCAGAAGGAAGAATGTATTAATTTTTCATGTTTAATTAGAAGTCTGTGCTTGTTATTCCATGTTACTAACCCACTGGCCCTAAATTAAAAATCTCTCAAAAAAGTTGTTAAAATTTCTTGTATATTTAGAATAATGCAACATAACAAATTTTAACCTTTCTATGCTGGTGCAAGTTAAGAGAATGAAAAATGATCTACTGACTAGCAATGTGTAGTCCTCACTGGCTGAAATTCTGATAGACTCATATTGCTAGACCTAAAGCCTCTGAAAGAGACTTGCTATGTGCAATGGAGAAAAGAGTCTTTATTTTTCCCTCTTTATTTTAAAGGGTTCTAAGTTCCCCTCTTTTATGTCACTGCTTAGCGAAGAATACTGTACTTTGGATTTCAGCTGAATCACATTGACATATTCAAACTGTACTACAACCAATAACTTTCACATAGTTTGTTGTAATACAAAACCTTCCTGGCTGCCCTAATAATACTCAAGCATAAAGTTATATCAGTGTCATTAAAGAAATACACTTACGATTATTTATGTTCAACACACATTATTTATATTCATTACTATTTAATATTCCATTACTGCTGTAAACATTTAAATTATGAATTCAAACTGATTCATTTAAAATAATCTACTAAAGTAACTCATAGTTCAGTTGGTAAAGAATCTGCCTGCAATTCATGAGACCTGGGTTTGATCCTTGGGTCACGAAGATATCCTGGAGAAGGAAATGGAAACCCATTCCAGAATTCTTGCTTGGAGAATCCCATGGACAGAGGAGTCTAGCCAGCTCCAGTTCATGGGGTCGCAAGAGTCAGATATGACTTAGTGACTAAACCACCACTTACGTATCTGCTAAAGTAAGTTCCTGAAACTAATCAGATGGTGAAGAAATATTTTATTTTGCACCTTTCTAAGGATAATCTGATATGTAAGATTACTTTCAGGTTACATTTATCAAAAACTCTTTATTGATTAATTACTGTGATATTTTGGTTTTCTTGTCTTCCCTAGTGCCTCAGACAGTAAAGAATCTGCCTGCAATACAGGAGTTCCAGATTCAGTCCCTGGGTTGGGATGGTCTCCTGCAGAAGGGAATGGCAACCCACTCCAATATTCTTGCCTGGAGAATTCCATGGACAGAGGAGGCTGGCCAGCTACAGTCCATGGAGCAGCAAAGAGTCAGACGTGACTGAACGACTAACACACACATATTCTGGTTTTCATTTATCTGGATTTACTATAATCACTGTACTTCATTACTAAATATTACAAAATAAGTAAGATCACTTGCCTGTCATTTGATCACTGATTTGACACACAAATTCCGTGAAAACCATAATACCTTTAAAAATGCACTAAAGTAATATATTCTCTGTACTTCTAAACAGTCTTCTTCCTCTAAATGGAGACTATCCTAGTGGTGAATGATTAGGTTTTTCACTGTACATAGAAAAAGGTAGTAAGACAATATTAAGAAGAAATAATAGTATAAAGTACTGAATTTAAATTCAAAAGGCTTAATTCTTATTGAGAGTGAAATAGAGAGTTTGAACATGCTGATGTAAAATATTTATTGTCCTTACACTTAGTGCAACTGAAGTCAGAGAATAATGCTGAAAAAATATTGTGTGAACCACATGTGAAACAGGGAACAAGACTCAATAGATACTCAAATAAGTATACTATAACCTTCCTGCTATTTCATAACCCAGACTACTGGTAGAACAGTATTTTTCTAATATTAATATAAATCTTATAGTTATACCCTGCATAAAATCTTTCTTTTGCTTCTCATTCAAGAACATAAGTAAAATCCAAACCTCTTAAGATAGTGGAAAGAAGGCTGCACAATTTGGCCATTTGCTGTAACCAACTATCTCAATCTCATTTGTTAAACTACTACCCCACCATTATATGCTCAAGGTGCACAGCTATAACTACTTAGTCCATTAACTATCTCAAGTACTTTCCTAACTGAAAATCTTAAATTATTACTGTTTTCTCAGTCTAGAACACTCTTCCAATCCTCCTGATATTTTTTAAGTCACTAACTCCTATTCATTTTTTTAATTTTTTTTTAAAATTTTTTCAATGCTTAACAAAAATGTATCTTTTTTTTTTCAGGTTTTAAATTTTATTTTTAAACTTTACAATATTGTATTAGTTTTGCCAAATATCGAAATGAATCCGCCACAGGTATACCCGCATTCCCCATCCTGAACCCTCCTTCCTCCTCCCTCCCCTACCCTCCCTCTGGGTCGTCCCAGTGCACCAGCCCCAAGCATCCAGTACTGTGCATCGAACCTGGACTGGCGACTCGTTTCATACATGATATTATACATGTTTCAATGCTATTCTCCCAAATCTCCCCACCCTCTCCCTCTCCCACAGAGATCATAAGACTGATGTATACATCCGTGTCTCTTTTGCAGTCTCATACACAGGGTTATTGTTACCATCTTTCTAAATTCCATATATATGCGTTAGTATACTGTATTGGTGTTTTTCTTTCTGGCTTACTTCATTCTGTATAATAGGTTCCAGTTTCATCCATCTCATTAGAACTGATTCAAATGTATTCTTTTTAATGGCTGAGTAATACTCCATTGTGTATATGTACCACAGCTTTCTTATCCATTCATCTGCTGATGGGCATTTAAAAATAACATGAAAATACACAGTTTATTTGGAAAAAAAAAACACACACACACATTATCCATGTTTCAAAATAAACCATTCATATTTTATCTCTTGTTAAAGCATAACCTTTTTAAATTATTACACTCAGGATATGGTGGTTTTTGAGCTCTTATTTATACTTTAGGATTCTATAATACTTTTTTGGAAAGGCTTAACTGGTGCTTCCACACTAAATCAGTCTTCATTGCCATTATGTCTTTATTTTCCTTCTTTTCCTTCATAGCACTTCTCAGTCCATAATGAAATAATTACTAGTGTGACTACTTGTTTATGCTTATTTCTTCTACTGAACTATGAGTGTTCAGGAGAAGTGATTTTTGCTCATCACTGTATCACTAGTGATCTGGTCAGTGTCTGGTACTTCATAGGCACTTGATTATATGTGAAATAATAATAGTAAAGAAACACACAAATGCAATATCACTTGGATGATTTAAATATCTGAGTAGGTACTGTGTGCCAGGCTCACATGCTAGATTCTGATGGATTCTGATAGATTCTGATTTACTTACCAGGTAAAGAAAAATTTTTTACAATAATCAAAAAAAAAAATACTGTCCCTTTAAAAAGAAAAGAAAATCAAATTCAAGTTTTGCATAGTCATTATTGATACTAAAGCTCATTGTTGATAATCAACAAGGACACACTGGGTAGCACAGGGAACTATACTCAATATCTTATTATAATCTATAATGGGAAAAAAATCTAAAAAAGAGCATATATATATGTATGTATAACTGAATCACTTTGCTCTACACCTGTAACTAATGTGACATTTTAAATCAACTATATTTCAATAAAATTAAAAATTAAGCTTATAATTTAAATGTTTTAATAACTCATTTATTTTTTGCCATATTGACCACACAAGATAAGACTTCCTCTTTCTTCCTCCCCAATTATCTAAATCTGTTTAGATTTTTGTCCCTTATTTTCCTATTTTTAAACAATCATTAAATACCTTTAAACAAGGACAAAAACTACTAAAAATTATCATTTTATACTTAGAACATATAATCAAACAAATGTACAAATTCATCATGTAGAGAATGAAAAATGGAGTGGCTAGGTTGTCTGGTGGCATTATGGTATTTATAGGCATATGAGCTCCCTCTGGAAGAATGAACCAGTGTTTGCTAATTAAAAATGAAGGAAACAGCAAAGAGATTCTATCTAACATTGTGAGACACTCCATGGAAAAAGGAGTGAAGAAAATGTGTGCAATTGAATTTTCTTTGTAATTAGTAGGGACGCAATTTAAAAAATTAGAGACTTAATGAACTCATTTGTGTGTGTGCATGTATTAGAAAGACAGTTCTGAAAACAGGATAAAGTCTTGCTAATTCAATGTGGGGCCACATACCTCAACATAAGCATCTCCTGGGAGTTGGATAGATGAAGAATTTCAGTGTTGCCCCAAATTACTGAATTGGAAATCACATTTTAAGAAGATGCCAGCTGACTTTTATACATTCTAATGTTTGAAAGTCACTGCTATAGAGGTTGGGGTAAGGCATATTTCTTTCTCATTATGGTAGTCTTGAAAAATTTACATTTAGTTTCTTGAATATGAAAGACATACATACAAAATCTTTTTGGTGAGGACAAACTATGCACTTTCTATATTTCAAACTATATAACAAAGTATTGAAGGTTCTGAGAATATTTTACATATCCCATGATGACTATATTTGAGTGGATATCTCCAAACTGTTTTGGTAAAAAATACTGCTAAGCTCCTTATCTTAGAAAAGGATAACATATGTTTGATCAGAGCTGTCAAACATTATAAATAATTAACAGAACAGATTAATTTATTTTCAGTTTTTTTAACTACTTAACTATTTAATGATGGCAACACTATTCAAAGTCATCACATAATCACTGTGCTGTGAAAATAAAAGTTAAACCCACAATTAAATGTGTTGATCAGTAACCCTAAGTGTGAAAGAGGAGAAGTATTACAGGGACAAAGACCAGCTACTTTCTCAGGAAAGAGAGTTCAGTTCAGTTCAGTTGCTCAGTCATGTCCAACTCTTCGCAACCCCATGAACTGCAGCTCGCCAGGCTTCCCTGTCCATCACCACCTCCCATAGTTTACCCAAACTCATGTCCATTGAGTCGGTGATGCCATCCAACCATCTCATCCTCTGTCATCCCCTTCTCCTCCTGCCCCCAATCCCTCCCAGCATCAGAGTCTTTTCCAATGAGTCAGTTCTTTGCATCAGGTGGCCAAAGTATTGGAGTTTCAGCTTCAATATCAGTCCTTCCAATGAACACCCAGGACTGATCTCCTTTAGGATGGACTGGTTGGATCTCCTTGCAGTCCAAGGGAGTCTCAAAAGTCTTCTCCAACACCACAGTTCAAAAGCATCAATTCTTCTGTGCTCAGCTTTCTTTATACTCCAACTCTCACAGCCAATAGAAAGAACAAGAGGCAGGAGAGAGAGAAGGTGAAAGGATGAAAGGACAAAGAGTGAGATGGTGAGAGACAAAGAAAAGCAGGTCTGTTTATTGAACATGTGGCCTTCCCAAGAGAAAACTATAAACATATCCCAATATGCATTATGCAGCATTCTAATATGTGTAAACACCCTAATAAAATTAGTATTTATACTCTATGTATAAAATGTTAATTTTATGTCAAAGATGATTCCTAAAAACACAATTAAGTCATTGAAATATACATTTTCATTATCATATTCGGAGTCTCAATTCTTAAAGACTTGTTTAAGTTAACTGGCCAAGATTCATTAGCTTAAAATTCTGCTACTCATTTTTATCAACATTTGAATTCTCAATTGAGAGGTGATAATTCACTCCTGCTACTATGTCAATCTGGAATCTCCTCAGAAATGAATCAAAAATTTAAAGCCTTATTGAATAAAATAATTTATGGTATATTAATTAGTCTCAAGTTAACATCAAACTGTCTCTGTCTTTGCAGATAATAGTAACTGAACCCTCTTGGTCCAGGATTTTAAAAATCGGTGTTACTTCTGCACTTCAAACCTAGAACAGGAAGGAGGAATGTTAAAGTGTTACAGTATGGAATAAAATCTTATTTACAGAAAAGATTATGTCAGTGTCCTCTGTTAACCTGATGTACCTAGTAATAGTTTACTATTTAAAATGAGTGTTTTATCCCAATAAATAATATTTTATATTGCTATTCAAAGCTTTTCTCAAATGCCAGTCTTACTTGGATACTTAAATCTGACAGAAACCATGTAGTTATTTCATAAAATTATTTTCCCCTAAATATACAGGAAAACTGTATTGTCTACACTTCAGAACATGCCTACATGGTCAGATAGGACCTTATGACTGAGTTCTGGACTCAGAATTTGAAAATGGATGTAAATTACATAAACCAATTATATCTCCTAAAATCTCTATAGAACACTTCATGTTTACTCTCTTCTTGAGATAAATGTGCTTGCCTGTTAAGTTGCTTCAGTCATGTCTGACTCTTTGCGAACCCATGGACTGTATGTAGCCTACCATGTTCCAATGTCCATGGGATTTTCCAGGCAAGAATACTAGAGTGGGTTGCCATGCCCTTCTCCAGGGGATCTTTCTGATGCAGGGATCAAACCTGCATCTCTTACGCCTCCTGCCTTGGCAGGTGGGTTCTTTATCACTAGCATCACCTGGCAACATCAGGCTAACCCTGAAGCCATGTATTAGCAATAGCCATGAGTGCTTGCTATGTCACTTCAGTTGTCTCCAATTCCTTGAGAGCCCTTGGACTGAAGCCCGTCAGACTCCTCTGTCCATGGGATTCTCCAGGCAAGAATACTGGAGTGGATTGCCTTTTCCTTCTCCAGGGGATCTTCATGACCCAGGGATCAAACCCAGGTCTCTTGCGGCTCCTGCAGTGCAGGTGAATTCTTTACTGCTGAGCCAAAGGGGAAGCCATATACATGACCACTAGAAATTTAATGAATGAATGATTATGGATTATTGAATTATTTAGTTATTCTCCAGAATAACAAAATTATATTGTATAAAAGAGTAAAATTAAAACAAATCTAGAAATTACTTAAATATGGAAGTTATATAAAAGGAAGTTAAAAACTTCACTTTCATTGAATTTAAAAACATAGCAGTAATAAGAAATTAAAATATGACAAGTGGTGGGATCAAGATGGCAAAATAGATCCTGAGATCACCTCCTCCCAGAAACATATCAAAGTACAACTATATATAGATCAACTCTCTCTGAGAACAGCCTGAAGACTAGAGAAACATCTCTTCTATAATTAAAGATATAAAGAAAAGAACACATTGAGGATACGATGGACAGAAATTCAGTCTAATCTGGATCCAAGGCCCATGTGTCATGACTACATTCAGCAGGGGTTATCACAGACATGGCAGTCCTCCCTAACCAGTAAGGGGCTTGAGCTACACAGCAGGCAACTTAGCCCTGGAGATCTACAACAGGAAACTCAGCTCATAAAACATCTGGGTTTGAAAACCAATGGGATTTATAGTCCAGGAGAGCCAGAGGGCTATAGGAAACCAAGTGTATACATAAAATCTTACTTACTCTGAGTCCCAACCCAGAGGCATCCAGCAAGCCTCTGGTGAGGTCCACTCCAGTTCCAGCAACCCCAAGGCAACTTCAGAGTGGTCCAGTGCACCCCAGGAATAACTTGCCCTGTATAAACTCCAGATCCAGTCATCTAGTCAAGGCAGCCCCAGTTCAGCATACTCCAGAACACTCCAGGTTGTTTCTGTTCCAGGCCCAGTCCACCTGCCAAAGCTATCCAACATCTAGAGTCTACATAGGAAACATTCCTACATAAGGTCATTGCTTTCAAGATCAGGAGAGGTAACTGTTTTGCCTAATTTATACAAAAAGAACACAGAAAGTCAAATAAAATGAGGAGGTAAATATATTCCAAATGAGATAAGATAAAATATCAGAAAATAACAATAATGAAACAAGTAATTTATCTTATAAAGAGTTCAAGGTAAAGGTCATAAAAATATTCATTGAACTCTGCAGAATGAAGGAACACAGTGAGAATTTCAGTAGGAGTTAGAAAAAAAATGTGTATATATATATAAACCTATCAGGTCTGAAGACTGACAGTTAAAATAAAATTACACAGCAAGTAATAAGAAGATTAAGTGATACAGAATAATGCAAAAGTGATCTAAAAGATAGACTTGTGGAAATCACCCAATCATAATAGCAAAATTAAAATAAACTAAAAATATATAGTATAAGGGACCTCTGGAACACTATAGGCATACTAACATTTCCATTTTAGACACGCTAGAAGGTGAAGAGAGAGAGAAAGATACAGAAAATTATTTGAAGAAACAATGGCTGAAATTTCTCTAGCTTGGGGAAGAAAACAGATACCAGGCCCAGGAAGCACAGGGAGGGAACCACACGCCCAAAAAAAAAAAAAAAAAAACTCACAAAAGAACCTCCATAAGGCTATAAGCAGAGTTTTCAGGCCAGAAGTAGTGGCATAATATATTTAAAGTGCTGAAAGGAAAACAATGCAATACAAAACAAAATTACACAACCAAGAGTACTCTACACAGAAAAGTTATCACTCATAATTGAAGCCAATTTAGGGTTTCCCAGATAAGCAAAAGCTAAAGAATTTATCATGAAACCAAAATAACAAGAAATGTTAAAGAACCTTCCTTAAGTTGAATAGTAAAAGCTATAATCAGACATAATAAAATACATAAAATAAAAAAAAATCTGCTAATACAGGCAAATATACAGTAAAGGAAGTGAATCAGTCATTTAAAAATTGCTATGAAGGTTAAAAGAAAAAATGTATAAAAGAAACTATAATTTAAATAAGTGGTTAAGGGATACACAAAGTTGAAAGATTTAAAATACATTATCAGAAACAAAATACGGAGGGAAACAGTAAAAATGCAGTGCTTTTAGAATGTATTTCAACTTAAGGGACTATTAGCTTAAAATAAACTGCTATATATACAGCTTGATGTGTATGAACTTTATTATACCCAAAGCAAAAACTTGCAATAAATTCTCAAAAAAACTAAAAAGAAAGGATACCAAATATAACACTAAAGTTAATCAAACCATAAAGGAAGATAATACAAGAAGGGAACAGAAAAGATATTTAAAAAAAATAGAAAACAATGAACAAAACAGTAATAAGTACATCAGTTCAGTTCAGTTCAGTTCAGGAGCACAGTCGTGTCTGACTCTTTGAACCCCAAGAATCGCAGCATGCCAGGCCTCCCTGTCCATCATCAACTCCCGGAGTTCACTCAGACTCACGTCCATCAAGTCAGTGATGCCATCCAGCCATCTCATCCTCTGTCTTCCCCTTCTCCTCCTGCCCCCAATCCCTCCCAGCATCAGAGTCTTTTCCAATGAGTCAACCCTTCGCATGAGGTGGCCAAAATACTGGAGTTTCAGCTTCATTATCACTCCTTCCAAATAAATCCCAGGGCTGATCTCCTTCAGAATGGACTGGTTGGATCTCCTTGCAGTCCAAGGGACTCTCAAGAGTCTTCTCCAACACCAAAGTTCAAAAGCATCAATTCTTCAGTCACTCAGCCTTCTTCACGGTCCAACTCTCACATCCATACATGACCACAGGAAAACCATAGCCTTGACTAGATGGATCTTTGTTGGCAAGTATGTCTCTGCTTTTG
>NW_011494548.1:127851-136315 GCF_000754665.1 Bison bison bison
AGCCCTGAGTAGACGGACCTTTGTTGGCAAAGTAATGTCTCTGCTTTTGAATATGCTATCTAGGTTGGTCATAACTTTCCTTCCAAGGAGTAAGTGTCTTTTAATTTCATGGCTGCAATCACCATCTGCAGTGATTTTGGAGCCCAGAAAAATAAAGTCTGCCACTGTTTCCAGTATTTCCCCATCTATTTCCCATGAAGTGATGGGACCGGATGCCATGATCTTCGTTTTCTGAATGTTGAGCATGAAGCCAACTTTTTCACTCTCCACTTTAATTTTTATCAAGAGGCTTTATAGTTGCTCTTCACTTTCTGCCATAAAGGTGTGTTATCTGCATATCTGAAGTCATTAATATTCCTCCCAGCAACCTTGATTCCAGTTTATGCTTCTTCCAGCCCAGGGTTTCTTATGATGTTCTCTGCATAGAAGTTAAATACGCAGGGTGACAATATACAGCCTTGATGGACTCCTTTTTCTATTTGGAACCAGTCTGTTGTTCCATGTCCAGTTCTAACTGTTGCTTCCTGACCTGCATATATATTTCTCAAGAGGCAGGTCAGGTGGTCTGGTATGCCCATCTCTTTCATAATTTTCCACTGGATGTGACTGGCAACAGAAGCAAGGTCGGATGCTATAAGAGCAATATTGGATAGGAACCTGGACTGTCAGGTCCACGAATCAAGGCAAATTGGAAGTCGTCAAACAAGAGATGGCAAGAGTGAATGTCGATATTCTAGGAATCAGAGAACTCAAATGGACTGGAATGGGTGAATTTAACTCAGATGACCATTATATCTACTACTGAGGTCAGGAATCCCTCAGAAGAAATGGAATAGCCATCATGGTCAACAAAAGAGTTCGAAATGCACTACTTGGATGCAATCTCAAAAATGACAGAATGATCTCTATTTGTTTCCAAGGCAAACCATTCAATATCACAGTAATCCAAGTCTATGCCCCAACCAGTAATGCTGAAGAAGCTGAAGTTGAATGGTTCTATGAAGACCTACAAGACCTTTAGAACTAACACCCAAAAAAGACGTCCTTTTCATTTTAGTGGACTGGATGCAAAAGTAGGAAGTCAAGAAACACCTGGAGTAACAGGCAAATTTGGCCTTGGAATACGGAATGAAACAGGGCAAGGACTAATAGAGTTTTGCCAAGAAAATGCACTGGTCATAGCAAACACCCTCTTTCAACAACACAAGACAAGACTCTACACATGGACATCATCAGATGGTCAACACCGAAATCAGATTGATTATATTCTTTGCAGCCAAAGATGGAGAAGCTCTATACAGTCAACAAAAACAAGACCAAGAGCTGACTGTGGCTCAGATCATGAAGTCCTTATTGCCAAATTCAGACTGAAATTGAAGAAAGTAGGGAAAACCACTAGACCATTCAGGTAAGACCTAAATCAAATCCCTTATGATTATACAGTGGAAGTGAGAAATAGAGTTAAGGGCCTAGGTCTGATAGATAGAGTGCCTGATGAACTATGGAATGAGATTCATGAGACTGTACAGGAGACAGGGATTAAGACCATCCCCAAGGAAAAGAAATGCAAAAAAAGCAAAATGGCTGTCTGAGGAGGCCTTACAAACAGCTGTGACAAGAAGAGAAGCGAAAAGCAAAGGAGAAAAGGAAAAATATAAGCATCTGAATGCAGAGTTCCAAAGAATAGCAAGAGAGAAGAAAGCTTTCTTCAGTGATCAATGCAAAGAAATAGAGGAAAACAACAGAATGGGAAACACTAGAGATCTCTTCAAGAAATTAGAGATACCAAGGGAACATTTCATGCAAAGATGGTCTCAAGAAAGGACAGAAATGGTATGGACCTAATAGAACCAGAAGATATTAAGAAGAGGTGGCAAGAATACACAGAACTGTACAAAAAAGATCTTCATGACCCAGATAATCATGATGGTGTGATCACGGACCTAGAGCCAGATGTCCTGGAATGTGAAGTCAAGTGGGCCTTAGAAAGCATCACTTCGAACAAAGCTAGAGGAGGTTATGGAATTCTAGTTGAGCTATTTCAAATCCTGAAAGATGATGCTGTGAAAGTACTGCACTCAATATGCCAGCAAATTTGGAAAACTCAGCAGTGGCCACAGGACTGCAAAAGGTTAGTTTTCATTCCAATCCCAAAGAAAGGCAAGGCCAAAGAACGCTCAAACAACCACACAATTGCATGCATCTTACATGCTAGTAATGCTCAAAATTCTCCAAGCCATGCTTCAGCAATGCGTGAACTGTGAACTTCCTGATGTTAAAGCTGGTTTTAGAAAAGACAGAGGAACCAGAGATCAAATTGCCAACATGCGCTGGATCATGGAAAAAGCAAGAGAGTTCCAGAAAAGCATCTATTTCTGCTTTATTGACTATGCCAAGGCCTTTGACTGTGTGGATCACAATAAACTGTGGAAAATTCCAAGGAGTAAGCATCTTTTAATTTCATGGCTGCAGTCACCATCTGTAGTGATTTTGGAGCCCAAAAAATAAAGTCTGACACTGCTTCCACTGTTTCCCGATCTATTTCCCATGAAGTGACGGGACCAGTTGCCATGATCTTCATCTTCTGAATGTTAAGCTTTAAGCCAACTTCTTCACTCTCCACTTTCACTTTCATCAAGAGGATCTTTAGTTCCTCTTCACTTTCTGCCATAAGGGTGGTGTCATTTGCATATGTAAGGTTATTGATATTTCTCCCGGCAATCTTGATTCCAGTTTGTGCTTCTTCCAGCCCAGTGTTTCTCATGATGTTCTCTGCATACAAGTTAAATAAGCCGGGTGACAATATACAGGCTTGACGGACTCCTTTTCCTATTTGGAACCAGTCTGTTGTTCCATGTCCACTTCTAACTGTTGCTTCCTGACCTGCATACAAATTTCTCAAGAGGCAGGTCAGGTGGTCTGGTATTCCCATCTCTTTCCGAATTTTCCAGTTTATCATGATCCACACAGTCAAAGGCCTTGGCATAGTCAATAAAGCAGAAATAGATGTTTTTCTGGAACTCTCTTGCTTTGTCCATGATCCAGCAGATGTTGGCACTTTGATCTCTGGTTCCTCTGTCTTTTCTAAAACAAGCTCCAACATCTGGAAGTTCATGGTTCACGTATTGCTGAAGCCTGGCTTGGAGAATTTTGAGCATTATTTTACTAGCATGTGAGATGAGTGCAATTGTGCCGTAGTTTGAGCATTCTTTGGCATTGCCTTTCTTTGGGATTGGAATGAAAACTGACCTTTTCCAGTCCTGTGGCCACTGCTGAGTTTTCCAAATTTGCTGGCATATTGAGTGCAGTACTTTCACAGCATCATCTTTCAGGATTTGAAAGAGCTCAACTGGAATTGCATTACCTCCACTAGCTTTGTTCATAGTGATGCTTTCTAAGGCCCACTTGTCTTCACATTCCAGGATGTCTGGCTCTAGGTCCGTGATCACACCATCATGATTATCTGGGTCATGAAGATCTTTTTTGTACAGTTCTTCTGTGTATTCCAGCGACCTCTTCTTAATATCTTCTGCTTCTGTTAGTCCACACCATTTCTGTCCTTTCTTGAGCCCATCTTTGCATGAAATGTTCCCTTGGTATCTCTAATTTCTTGAAGAGATCTCTAGTGTTTCCCATTCTGTTGTTTTCCTCTATTTCTTTGCATTGATCACTGAGGAAGGCTTTCTTATCTCTTCTTGCTATTCTTTGGAACTCTGCATTCAGATGTTTATATCTTTTCTTTTCTCCTTTGCTTTTCACTTCTCTTCTTTTCACAGCTATTTGTAAGGCCTCCCCAGAAGCCATTTTGCTTTTTTGCATTTCTTTTCCATGGGGATGGTCTTGATCCCTGTCTCCTGTACAGTGTCATTAACCTCATTCCATAGTTCATCAGGCACTCTATCTATCAGATCTAGGCCCTTAACTCTATTTCTCACTTCCACTGTATAATCATAAGGGATTTGATTTAGGTCATACCAGAATCGTTTAGTGGTTTTCCCTACTTTCTTCAATTCCAGTCTGAATTTGGCAATAAGGACTTCATGATATGAGCCACAGTCAGCTCCTAGTCTTGTTTTGTTGACTGTATAGAGCTTGTCCATTTTTGCTGCAAAGAATATAATCAATCTGATTTCAGAGTTGACCATCTGGTGATGTCCATGTGTAGAGTCTTGTGTTGTTGAAGAGGGTATTTGCTATGACCAGTGCATTTTCTTGGCAAAACTCTATTAGTCTTTGCCCTGCTTCATTCCATACTCCTAAGCCAAATTTGCCTTTTATTCCAGGTGTCTCTTGACTTCCTATTTTGCATTCCTGTCCCCTATAGTGAAAAAGACATCTTTTTTGGTTGTTAGTTCTAAAAGGTCTTGTAGGACTTCATAGAACCGTTCAACTTCTCCTTCTTCAGCATTACTGGTTGGGACATAGACTTGGTTTACTGTGATATTGAATGGTTTGCCTTGGAAACGAACAGAGATCATTCTGTCATTTTTGAAATTGCATCCAAGTACTGCATTTCGAACTCTTTTGTTGACCATGATGGCTACTCCATTTCTTCTGAGGGATTCCTGACCTCAGTAGTAGATATAATGGTCATCTGAGTTAAATTCATCCATTCCAGTCCATTTTATTTCGCTTATTTCTAGAATGTCTAGGTTCACTCTAGCCATCTCCTCTTTGACCACTTCCAATTTGCCTTGATTCATGGACCTGACATTCCAGGTTCCTATGCAATATTGCTCTTTACAGTATCAGACCTTGCTTCTATCATCAGTCACATCCACTACTGGGTATTGTTTTTGCTTTGGCTCCATCCCTTCATTCTTTCTGGAGTTATATCTCCACTGATCTCCAGTAGTATAATGAGCACGTACTGACCTGGGGAGTTCCTCTTTCATATCCTATCTTTTTGCCTTTTCATACTGTTCATGGGGTTCTCAAGGCAAGAATACTGAAGTGGTTTGCCATTCCCTTCTCCAGTGGACCACATTCTGTCAGATCTCTCCACCATGACCTGCCCGTCTTGGGTATCCCCACGGGCATGGCTTAGTTTCATTGAATTAGACAAGGCTGTGGTCCTAGTGTGATTAGATTAACTAGTTTTCTATGATTATGGTTTCAGTGTGTCTGCTCTCCGATGCCCTCTTGCAACACCTACTGTCTTACTTGGGTTTCTCTTACCTTGGATGTGGGTTATCTCTTCACGGCTGCTCCAGCAAAGTGCAGCCACTGCTCCTTACCTTGGACAAGGGGTATATCCTCACTGCTGCCCCTCCTTACCTTGAAAGTGGAATAGCTCCTCTAGGCCCTCCTGCGTCCATGCAGCCACCGCCCCTTGGAAGTGGGGTTGCTCCTCCCGGCCGCCACCCCTGGCCTCAGGCGGGGGTAGCTCCTCCTGGCCACTGCCCCTGACCTTGGATGTAGAGTAACTCCTTTTGGCCACTCCTGTGCTGTCGCAGCCTGGCACTCTCAGCCACTGACCCTGACCTCGGACGTGGGGTAGCTCCTCTTGGCCATGCTAACAGGTCAAACCCAGTTACAAAATAAGTCATGAGGCTGTAATGAATAGCATATTCAATAAGTCAGTAATACTGTAATAGCTTTGTATGTTGAGAGATAGTAACTTGTCTTATCATGGTAATCATTCCCCAATGTATAAACATATTGATTCACCATGTTGTACATCTGAAACTAATATTGTAAGTTAACTATACTTTATCAGAAAAGAGCTTAATTCTGGGAAAGATTGAGGGCAAGAGAAGAAGGGCATGCAGAGGATGAGATATTTGGATGGCATTACTGACTCAATTGACGAGAGTTTGAGCAAACTCGTGGAGACAGTGAAGAACATTGAAGCCTGATAAGCACTAGTTCATGAGTCAAAAAGAGTGGGACATGACTAAGCAACCGAATATCAACTACTATACTTCAATGAAAAAAAAATATTATTTTACTTCCTCATTTTTTGTTTCATTGTGAATATGGGGAGGGAGGTGGGTGGGGGGTTCAGGATTGGGAACATGTGTACACCCATGGCAGATTCATGTTGATGTATGGCAAAATCAATACAATATTGTAAAGTTATTAGCCTCTAATTAAAATAAATTTAAATTTTAAAAAAAGCCAGTGAACATATATAACACAGAAGAGAAGTAATTAAAAAAATATATTATGCAAAGATGTATGTAGTAACATTAATCATTAAGCCATATTATTGTAAAATTCACCAATGTGTATACATTTAAACTGAACAGAAATAGCTAATATCCAGTTAACTGCAATCATTTAATAGCTATTAAGCAATACTAGAAAATAGTATCAGTGTGATAAAAGGGATTATAAAATAAAATGTATATTATCAAATTTAACTTGAAAAACTAGATAAAACTATATTGTTAAAAAATAACAACAGTGCTTCTTACTATTGTGTATGAAAAACACGAATTCTCAGAGTTATTAACATGTTATAGAAAACACATGTCTCTAGGGTTAGACCATAAAACAAGTAAAAGGGCACTGGAAAATTACATTTTGGGGGAGTTAGATTTCAGTCAGATAATAAAAGGCTTTGAAAGTTAATATGAAGAAGTTTTTACTTCATTTTGAAAGCAATAAGGAAAGAGAATAATTTCAAAGATAATTTGAAATAATCATTTAAAAATATGAAAAATAATGTCTGCATATAGGTGATTAATACACTGAAGCAGTATGGGAGATGGGGAATTATAACCTTTAAAAGACTAGGACAGTAATGTCAATTTGATTTAGGTGAAGTTAACAAATTCAGGATAGCTTAATATTGATAGTAGATAGTGCATGCATTTCTGAAACATGTAACATTTATTAATTCATCAAATACTTAAGCAGCTACATTGTTCCAGAAAACACATGCTATTTTGGAGAGACAATGAGGGGACAACATCCTCTGCTCCAAATATGCTTAACAAAAAAGGGAAAAATATTATCTTGAAAACCATTATATTGATACTGGGGACTGTTTTGATACAGTAGATATGTATAAGTACTATGCTTGAGTCACTTTCTTGTGTGATTAAATTATGGTAACTAATTTGGCTAAAGAAACAGAACTTTCCATAAATCATATTTGCAAAGTAGGTTTTCCTAGAAATGCAAAAGACTTGGAAATTCAAATATCCTGTAAGAGGAAAGTATCTAATAAAGTATATCTATCTATACAGGATAGAAAGTATATCCTAATAAAGAAATTCTAGCTCTCCAGTGGTGCAGGAGTGAGGGTAAAGATATCTCAAATAATAATAACAGCAATAACCAATATTAGCAACTCAATCATTAAAAGATGCTATAAAATGATGGTCCTCAAACTATCTGTTCTTGGGAACTCTTTATAATCTTAGAAAATATTGAGAGTCCAAAGAACTTTATGCATGTTTGATCTCTTATAATTTATAATAATACTAGAAGTTAATTCTGAAACAATTAATTCAATTAAAACAACAGTAATAAAACCATTGCATACATAGCATATTCTATTAAAAAATACTTACAATTTCCAAAGATACTGAAAGAGTGACATTGTTTTACATTTCAGCAATTTCTTAATAAATTGTCCAATGACTAACTGGCATAGAGATTCATGTTTTCTTGCATTAAATCTGTGGCAATATCACTAGTCAGAAATCTTTTGAAAAACCCATCATACACTCATGATGGAATACAAGTGAAAAAATAATTACCATGACAGTAGTTTTGACATCTGGTGGTCCCTGGGAATACAATTTGAGAGCCATTACTATAAAATATACCATAATGATACTATAAAAGGGAACATAAATCTCAGGAGATAGGTCACCTGTTTTGTAGCCTAGATAGAAACTGAAAAGATGACTGTAATTAGAATTAGTCCATGTTATTTGATATTACTTCATGCTGCTTATCATGATAGTCTCAGAATTCAATGCTTAATATTGACATATTTCCTCTCTTGTCTCATATGAGAGCATGATTCACTATCTTATCTGGAAATCCTTTTCAGAAACCTTCCCAACTTGATGGGCATGGTTAAATATCAGTTTTATTAACACACTGCAGCCTTGTTTTGTTCTTATGGAGGTAATTAAGATTTCAATGGCAGAAATTTAGGTTTGGTAAAATAACTAGCTGAACTATAATCCACCCCAAGTTTCTTACAGATCTGGATATATAGTTCATACAGATTTTGTAAAAAGTATTCTCTAAGGTATCCTCCCCCAAAATATTTTCTAATTAAAAATGAAGTTAATTATTCTTGTGACTCTTGACCCTCATTTTCATTGAATTATTAGTAAAAATTATATAAACATTGTGTGGCCACAGGAGTGGAAAAGATCAGTTTTCATTCCAATCCCAAAGAAAGGCAATGTCAAAGAGCTCAAACTACCGCACAGTTGCACTCATCTCACATGCTAGTAAAGTAATGCTCAAAATTCTCCAGGCCAGGCTTCAGCAA
>NW_011494548.1:136415-143756 GCF_000754665.1 Bison bison bison
GCCAGCAAATTTGGAAAACTCAGCAGTGGCCACAGGACTGGAAAAGGTCAGTTTTCATTCCAATCCCAAGAAAGGCAATGCCAAAGAAAGCTCAAACTACCGCACAGTTGCACTCATCTCACATGCTAGTAAAGTAATGCTCAAAATTCTCCAGGCCAGGCTTCAGCAATATGTGAACCGTGAACTTCCTGATGTGCAAGCTGGTTTTAGAAAAGGCAGAGGAACCAGAGATCAAATTGCCAACATCCGCTGGATCATGGAAAAAGCAAGAGATTTCCAGAAAAGCATCTATTTCTGCTTTATTGACTATGCCAAAGCCTTTGACTGTGTGGACCACAATAAACTGTGGAAAATTCTGAAAGAGATGGGAATACCAGACCACCTGATCTGCCTCTTGAGAAATTTGTATGCAGGTCAGGAAGCAACAGTTAGAACTGGACATGGAACAACAGACTGGTTCCAAATAGGAAAAGGAGTTCGTCAAGGATGTATGTTGTCTCCTGCTTATTTAACTTATATACAGAGTACATCATGAGAAATGCTGGACTGGTGGAAGCACAAGCTGGAGTCAAGATTGCCAGGAGAAATATCATCATTACCATCTTTCCAAATTCCATATATATGCGTTCAGGCCAGCAAAGGAGACAGACCTAAAGAACGGACTTTCTGGACTCAGTGGGCGAATTGGAGGGTGGGATGATTTGAGAGAATAGCACTGAAACATGTACATTACCATATGCAAAATAGATGACCATTGGAATTTCGATGTATGAAGCAAGACACTCAAAGTCTGTGCTCTGGGACAACCCAGAGGGATAGGGTGGATGGGAGAGTGGGACTCAGGAGTGGGAAAGGGAACTCAGGATGGGGGGACACATGTGTACCCATGGCCAATTCATGTTGATGTATGACAAAAACCATCACAATATTGTAAAGTAATTATCCTCCAATTAAAATAAATAAATTTTAAAAACATATAAAGCAGGATTTGGTACTTTGCCTGTTGTGATTATACTTAGTTGTTCAAGTTCAATTGCAGTTTACATTTTGATAAAAGTATTTTACAAACATGTGAAACAGAAGGATGTTTGACATTTCAGGACTAGTAGAAGCTGGATATTTAAGGTAAATTATTCTTAGAAACAATATGAACAAAACTTCTTAATGATATATAGAGACAATTAAGCCTATTTTAAATAATTTCATTAATAATATAAAATGACTTCTGTTCATTCCTTTCATACTACATCATTAAATATTATTATGTTAAGTCCTGACATTTTATTCAGAATTATGTTTCTGGCATTTAAGTACTCAGCTCCAAATGTTAAGGATGTCAATTATATAAGCATCCATCTTTTTCACTATGGTCTCCCATCAAACATTAATGGTAGAAGACTTAATTCATTTCAAGTAGTCTCAAATATCTGCCCTGAAGAAGGCTGATACTCTACAAATGATCCAACAACCTCTGCTAAGTAATTACTATTTAAAATATCTCAGTAAATTCAAATCATTCCCAGGGGCATTTTAAATTAGATGTCGTTAAAGTGGAATGGTTTTTTCAAATGACAAGGCCATGCCAAAAAGCAAAACTACACTCTATTTTTATCTGAGGCATATCCACTCCAATAAAAATGTTACAACTTACACTTCAAATCCGGGAAATGAGTTATGCTCTACTGAGAGATGCAGTAACCAAGGTAAACTATTATACACACCAATAATAAATCAATACTATGGTCTTATTCTGCTTGAAAAACATTCAATGTGTGTGAAAAGTAGAATACTACATGTTTTGATGTAACTTGGGACAAAAATGTGCTCACAAAACTTCAGGATAAACTGTCACTACCTAACATTCCCTCCTAATATTTCAGCAATTTCCTTCTTTTAGATAAATATTCTCTAAGTCTGAAAACTTAGAGTTACATGCAATTTCAACTCCATGTTTAAATGAATATATATTATATATATATATATATATATGAAGGAAACCTTGTAAAACAAACTAATCATCATATATTTTTGCACCTCATAGTACAAGAATAAATACACAATTCAGAAAAAAAATGCAAAATCCAAAAGGAGCTTTGGGAAAAAGTAATGCAATTACAGTCGTACTCTCCAGAACAGAAATATTTTTCTTAATAAAACTATTTTGATAATCTAGAAATAATTATGGATTTATTTTCTTAAATTGTGACAGGATACTGATTAAATGTTATCTTTTTTATCATCTCCCTCAATTCAATCTACTAGAAAAACTAAATGATGTCTTGTCTATGTAAACTGCAACCTATAATGATGATTGAAACATACTAAGCTTAATGCTTTACTTCTATAAGAATCTGATTTTGAATTTTAAAAAGAAAAATACATAATAAACAAAATAAGATGTTCATTATATGATCTATTTTAAATATGAAAAAATATACAGGAATTATGGGGTTTTTTTGTTTTTGTTTTTGTTTTTAAGATTCATCTGATTTTTTATTTTTTTTTAATTTAATTTTATTTTTAAACTTTACATAATTGTATTAGTTTTGCCAAATATGAAAATGAATCCACCACAGGTATACATGTGTTCCCCATTCTGAACCCTCCTCCCTCCTCCCTCCCCATACCATCCCTCTGGGTCGTTCCAGTGCACCAGCCCCAAGGAATTATGGTTTTAATCAAGATGATTTTTAATGTTTGTGTAATATCAAGTCTTACTTGAATAAATCACTTCTAATATCTTTTCTGCAAATCACTTCTAATATCTCTTCTGTATTCAATAAATTGAAATACAGTATTAGCCACCTCACACAAGCTCGTCCAGAGAAAACAGTTGGAATTCTATTTCTGAAGACATTGGAGCAAAATGAACAAGACAGCAAAACATGAAAGGGACATCAAAAGAAAGGAAAATTATCAATCAATTTTGCTCATGGATCTAGATGTAAAATCTTAAAATACTAAAAGTCAATACAGTAAAACATAAAACATTATTAAAATGAAAATTATTCCAGGAGTTGAAGGGTTTTTTTTGTTGTTTGTTTGCTTGTTTTTTGCCCCCAGTGTGTTCAGACCAGATCAGATCAGATCAGTCGCTCAGTCGTGTCCGACTCTTGGCGACCCCATGAATCGCAGCACGCCAGGTCTCCCTGTCCATCACCAGCTCCCGGAGTTCACTGAGACTCACGTCCACTGAGTCAGTGATGCCATCCAGCCATCTCATCCTCTTTCATCCCCTTCTCCTCCTGCCCCCAATCCCTCCCAGCATCAGAGTCTTTTCCAATGAGTCAACTCTTCGCATGAGGTGGCCTTCACCACATACTATGAAAAAAAAAAAAGTGCTCAGTTTTGACAAGCTGGAGAACATTTTACGAAATAAAATACAAAGTCACAATAATATTAAAAAGCAAGATAAAAAAATGTTTATATACATGTTTAGAATATTAAGAACAAGCCTAGAGAAAGTGTAACACCCATAATGAATTAACTATTTGAAAAAAAATTTTAACATTAAAATAAGAAAATTTATATGCAGAGTACATCATGAGAAACGCTGGACTGGAAGAAACACAAGCTGGAATCAAGATTGCTGGGAGAAATATCAATAACCTCAGATATGTAGATGACACCACCCTTATGGCAGAAAGTGAAGAGGAAAGAAAAAACCTCTTAATGAAAGTGAAAGAGGAGAGTGAAAAAGTTGGCTTAAAGCTCAACATTCAGAAAACGAAGATCATGGCATCTGGTCCCATCACTTCATGGGGAAACACTGGAAACAGTGGCAAACTTTATTTTGGGGGGCTCCAAAATCACTGCAGATGGTGACTGCAGCCACGAAATTAAAAGACACTTACTCCTTGGAAGGAAAGTTATGACCAACCTAGATAGCATATTCAAAAGCAGAGACATTACTTTGCCAACAAAGGTCTGTCTAGTCAAGGCTATGGTTTTTCCTGTGGTCATGTATGGATGTGAGACTTGGACTGTGAAGAAGGCTGAGCAGAGAAGAATTGGTGCTTTTAAACTGCGGTGTTGGAGAAGACTCCTGAGAGTCCCTTGGAATGCAAGGAGATCCAACCAGTCCATTCTGAGGGAGATCAGCCCTGGGATTTCTTTGGAAGGAATGATGCTAAAGCTGAAACTCCAGTACTTTGGCCACCTCATGCGAAGAGTTGACTCATTGGAAAAGGCTCTGATGCTGGGAGCGATTGGGGGCAAGAGGAGAAGGGGATGAAAGAGGATGAGATGGCTGGATGGCATCACTGACTTGATGGACGTGAGTCTGAGTGAACTCCGGGAGTTGGTGATGGACAGGGAGGCCTGACATGCTGCGATTCATGGGGTCACAAAACGTCGGCAACGACTGAGCGACTGAACTGAACTGAACTGAAGATAAAGGCCACTATAAGCACTTCTATTAGGCACTGCATGGGATACCACAAAAAAAGACAGCAAGAAAATTACAAAAAGGGATTTGGGGTTGGGTAAAATAGATCAAAGGGGTTTAAGTGCATGGTGATAAGTGGTAAGTAGAATTTTTGCGATGATCTCTTTGTAATGAACACAAATGTTGAATAATAATGTTGTACACCTGAAGTATTACAACGTACCAATTTTATCTCAATAAAAAATGATAAGAACAAGGATCAGTATTCAGAAAAAGGAAATATATTATTAGTCACAGATAACAAAATTTTATAAGAAGAAAATCTAATATTATCTAGAGAAAACAGCAACAGGTGAATTTATCAAGATCAGACACCAAATCCATATAAATAAATCTGTTTAATTTCTATATACTGGTAGTGAACAATTAAAAAATAAAAACAAGGTTTATAGGAACATGAATAAAATCAAATTCCTAGGAATACATTTAACCAAAGATGTACAAAACCTCCACAATGTAAAATATAAAACAATGCTTGGGAAAATGGAAAAAACCTTCTAAATAAAATATGTGTGTGATGGTTAGTCCCTCAGTCATGTCCAACTCTGCGACTCCATGGATTGCAGCCTATCAGGTTCCTCCATGAATTAAAGTATCAATATGTAATTTTAAAGGACTGGAAATTGAAACTTTGATAAGGAAGAGTTTATGAACGTTGGTATCATTGACATTTTAGTTTGAACATTTTGATATTGTTGGAGGGGTCTACCTTATACACTGTAGGATATTAAGCAGCATTGTTGTCCTCAATCTCATTAGATACAGTGTCCAAATCTTGCTATCCCATGAACTGTAGCCCATCACATTCCTCTGTTCATGGGATTTCCCAGGCAAGAATACTGGAGTGGGTTGCTATTTCCTTCTCCAAGGGATAGTCCTGACCCAGGGATCAAACCTACATCTCCTGCTTGGCAGGCAGATAGTTTACCACTGAGCCACCAGGGAAGCCCATATGATCCTTCAATCCCACTCCAGGGCATATATCTGGAGAAAATCTTAATTTCAAAATATACATGAACCGCCACATTCAAAGCACCACAATTAGCCAAGACATGGAAGAAATGTAATGTCTCTCAACAGATGAATGGATAAAGAAAACCTACTGAATAGTTCTTGAAGATCCCGATTCAAAGTCGAGGTCGCTTGCAGTTTATGTCCTCAATCTGTGGTGGTTCCGAGATTTCAATGTTAATCCATTTTTAGCCCTTCACCTGCCTCATTCAGGAATAGCAAATACTCCTTTGAAAAAAAGAGGCTCAAAGCCTGGCTTTCATCTGGATTCTGTGTTCTTTTGAATCTTGGCAAATTGGTTAAGTAATAGTTCAACAAAAGAGTCCGAAATGCAGTACTTGGATACAATCTCAAAAACGACAGAATGATCTCTGTTCGTTTCCAAGGCAAACCATTCAATATCATGGTAATCCAAGTCTATGCCCCAACCAGTAATGCTGAAGAAGCTGAAGTTGAACGGTTCTATGAAGACCTACAAGACCTTTTAGAACTAACACCCAAAAAAGATGTCCTTGTCATTATAGGCGACTGGAATGCAAAAGTAGGAAGTCAAGAAACACCTGGAGTAACAGGCAAATTTGGCCTTGGAATATGGAATGAAGCAGGGCAAAGACTAATACAGTTTTGCCAAGAAAATGCACTGGTCATAACAAACACCCTCTTCCAACAACACAAGAGAAGACTCTATACGTGGACATTACTAGATGGTCAACACCGAAATCAGATTGATTATATTCTTTGCAGCCAAAGATGGAGAAGCTCTATACAGTCGGCAAAAACAAGACCAGGAGCTGACTGTGGCTCAGACCATGAACTCCTTATTGCCAAATTCAGACTGAAATTGAAGAAAGTAGGGGAAACCACTAGACCATTCAGGTATGACCTAAATCAAATCCCTTATGATTATACAGTGGAAGTGAGAAATAGATTTAAGGGCCTAGATCTGATAGATAGAGTGCCTGATGAACTATAGAATGAGGTTCGTGACATTGTACAGGAGACAGGGATCAAGACCATTCCCATAGAAAAGAAATGCAAAAAAGCAAAATGGCTGTCTGGGGAGGCCTTACAAATAGCTGTGAAAAGAAGAGAAGTGAAAAGCAAAGGAGAAAAGGAAAGATATAAACATCTGAATGCAGAGTTCCAAAGAATAGCAAGAAGAGATAAGAAAGCCTTCCTCAGTGATCAATGCAAAGAAATAGAGGAAAACAACAGAATGGGAAAGACTAGGGATCTCTTCAAGAAAATCAGAGATACCAAAGGAACATTTCATACAAAGATGGGCTCAATAAAGGACAGAAATGGTATGGACCTAACAGAAGCAGAAGATATTAAGAAGAGATGGCAAGAATACACAGAAGAACTGTACAAAAAAGATCTTCACGACCCAGATAATCACAATGGTGTGATCACAGACCTAGAGCCAGACATCCTGGAATGTGAAGTCAAATGGGCCTTAGAAAGGATCACTATGAACAAAGCTAGTGGAGGTGATGGAATTCCAGTTGAGCTATTCCAAATCCTGAAAGATGATGCTATGAAAGTGCTGTACTCAATAGGCCAGCAAATTTGGAAAACTCAGCTGTGGCTACAGGACTGGAAAAGGTCAGTTTTCATTCCAATCCCAAAGAAAGGCAATGCCAAAGAATGCTCAAACTACTGCACAATTGCACGCATCTCACATGCTAGTAAAGTAATGCTCAAAATTCTCCAAGCCAGGCTTCAGCAATATGTGAACCATGAACTTCCTGATGTTCAAGCTGGTTTTAGAAAAGGTACAGAAACCAGAGATCAAATTGCCAATATCCACTGGATCATAGAAAAAGCAAGAGAGTTCCAGAAAAACATCTATTTCTGCTTTATTGACTATGCCAAAGCCTTTG
>NW_011494548.1:143856-154190 GCF_000754665.1 Bison bison bison
TGACTGTGTGGACCAGACAATAAACTGTGGAAAATTCTGAAAGAGATGGGAATACCAGACCACCTGATCTGCCTCTTGAGAAATTTGTATGCAGGTCAGGAGTAAACAGTTAGAACTGGACATGGAACAGCAGACTGGTTCCAAATAGGAAAAGGAGTCCGACAAGGCTGTATATTGTCACCCTGCTTATTTAACTTATATGCAGAGTACATCATGAGAAACCCTGGACTGGAAGAAACACAAGCTGGAATCAAGATTGCTGGGAGAAATATCAATAGCCTCAGATATGCAGATGACACCACCCTTATGGCAGAAAGTAAAGAGGAACGAAAAAGCCTCTTGATGAAAGTGAAAGAGGAGAGTGAAAAAGTTGGCTTAAAGCTCAACATTCAGAAAACCAAGATCATGGCATCCAGTCCCACCACTTCATGGGAAATAGATGGGGAAACATTGGAGACAGTGTCAGACTTTATTTTTCTGGGCTCCAAAATCACTACAGATGGTGACTGCAGCCATGAAATTAAAAGACACTTACTCCTTGGAAGGAAAGTTATGACCAACCTAGATAGCATATTCAAAAGCAGAGACATTACTTTGCCAACAAAGGTCCATCTAGTCAAGGCTATGGTTTTTCCAGTGGTCATGTATGGATGTGACTGTTGGACTGTGAAGATGAGCCTTGAAGAATTGATGCTTTAGAACTATGGTGTTGGAGAAGACTCTTGAGAGTCCCTTGGACTACAAGGAGATCCAACCAGTCCATCTAAAGGAAATCAGTCCTGGGTGTTCATTGGAAGGGCTGATGCTGAAGCTGAAACTCCAGTACTTTGGCCACCTCATGCGAAGAGTTGACTCATTGGAAAAGTCTCTGATTCTGGGAGGGATTAGGGGCAGGAGAAGAAGGGGACGACAGAGGATGAGATGGCTAGATAGCATCACTGACTCTATGGACATGAGTTTGAGTGAACTCTGGGAGTTGGTGATGGACAGGGACGCCTAGTGTGCTGTGATTCATGGGGTCACAAAGAGTCGGATGTGACTGAGCGACTGAACTGAACTGATGCTTACAGAAAATGTACTCTGTGCTGTGCTTAGTCACTCAGTCGTGTCCGACCCTTTGCAACCTCATGGACTGTATCCTTCCAGGTTTGTCTGTTCATGGGGATTCTCCAGGCAAGAATATTGGAGTGGGTTGCCATGCTCCCCTCTTGGGGATCTTCCCAAGCCAGGAATCAAACCCAGGTCTCCTGCATTGCAGGAAGATTCTTATTGGTCTAAGCCACCAGGAAAGCCTTTGTAAAGGCATTTAAATCACTCTGACTTCTCATTTATCAGCATTTCTAAGCAAGATGATTTATGCAGAATGTTTTGAATTATAATAATGCAGACCTAATAAATCCAGATAATGTCATGTCTCCTAATTATAACACCAGTTCAGCTATCCAAGACAATATTTTCCTCCTTCAGTTGGGAGTGTGTTTACATAGTTAAGGAATCATCCAGATAATGCCAACTTCTGAGTAATATAATGACATAAAATGGTAGCACTAGGAACAAGTCTCTTGCAAAGTTCATTTTAACTTAATAGAACTAGTACATGACTATTCATGGACTGAATTTGTCATATCTAATTTTAACAAACAATATTCTAGAAAAATAATATATCATATTTTAGAATAAATGCCAAAGTCTTGAATGGCATTAAGTACATTAAATTTACTACATTAAAATGACTGATGACTTTTATGAGAAAACTTCTTTGTTAATGTATGGCAAAACCACTACAATATTGTAAAGTAATTAGCCTCCAATTAAAACAAATAAATTTAAATTAAAAAAATATTTTATTTTATTTAACTTTACAATATTGTATTGGTTTTGCCAAATATCAAAATGAATCTGCCACAGGTATACATGTGTTCCCCATCCTGAACCCTCCTCCCTCCCTCCTCCCCATACCATCTCTCTGGGTCGTCCCAGTGCACCAGCCCCAAGCATCCAGTATCGTGCATCAACCCTGGACTGGTGACGCATTTCATGTATGATATTATACATATTTCAATGCCATTCTCCCAAATCATCCCACCCTCTCCCTCTCCCACAGAGTCCAAAAGACTGTTCTATACATCAGTGTCTCTTTTGCTGTCTCGTTTACAGGGTTGTTGTTACTATCTTTCTAAATTCCATATATATATGCATTAGTATACTGTATTGGTGTTTTTCTTTCTGGCTTACTTCACTCTGTATAATCGGCTCCAGTTTCATCCACCTCATTAGAACTGATTCAAATGTATTCTTTTTAATGGCTGAATAATATGCCATTGTGTAAAAAAATAAAAATAAATAAATTTTTTAAATTACACTTATCTAATCCTTAATAACCTTTCTCACTCATCTACCTACTTCATAACCATCCTTAATTTTATTTAATATGTATTAAAACAGTTTCATCAAAAGCAACAATTATTTATTTTACAGAATTTAATAATATATTGAACACCCAATCCATATGAAATAGATCTTAGAATCAGGAAGACTTTGTTTCAAATGCTTTCTTATAAACTATATGCTACTCAACTTAAGGGTTTTAATTTCATGTCTTGAGCTTATGTTCTTCATCTTAAAAATGGAATAATAACAAAATCCAATTAATATGTTTGCAAAATGAATTTGGTGAGAAACAGCTTGGTGGTTGGCAGAGAAGCAGCATTCAAATAATGATTTATTACTACTATTAAGGATGATTATTAGTAATGCACACAAAAGTTAGATGGATTATTCTGGAGAGAATTTTTTTTTTAACAGAATTGTTTACTAATGATTTGCCTGTATTTTCAGAAAGTGTACTCAAAGTCTTATAATACATAACTCTGAGCAATCTGTTATTCATTTTTCAAGTGTGAACTAATATTGTTAGCTATTAAATATTAATAAGTTTAACCAAAGCCATGATTCATTCTTATTCTTCTGTATTTAAATTACATTTTTATGATGAAATGATAGTGTTAAATATATTAAAAATCTTTTAGAAATATGCACACAAATAAGACAACTGTTATATACTCCAAAAATCCAGTTACTGCCATTCTGTGTTTTGCTTGTCATTTCCTTCTTTTGCATATATTAACTTACAACTTTTTACAAAGACATCAGAAATGGATTTCATGAAGTATTTAAAATGAAGGCTGCAAACTGGTTGAATTCCTCAAAGCCAGATAGAAAAAGCTAATGACAACAAAAGGTCAGACAGTGAGTGTTTTGGGGTATCACACATATAACAAAGCAAGCAGTGCATACCTAGGAGGAAAAAAAAATAGTCTTTATTAGTCATTATGTCATACTCAGATTTGTGAATTAAATAAAAACTTGAGAAATGAGGAAGTCAGATAATACAGAAATGCAGGTGTTGTGGGATGACAAGAGGCTTAAAATCAAATGCATTCTGTTAGAAGAGAAGGAATGAGCAGATGAAGAAAGACAAGAAAGAGAAATAACTTCAAATGTTCAATTCTACATGACTTGGAAACAAAAAGACTGTAGGAAGAGAATGAGATTGAGTCAGATTTTGCCTATGTTGTAAGGTTTCCTATAAAGGTAAGTTATAAGAAAGTGAAAGTGAAAAGTGTGAAAGTGTTAGTCGCTCAGTCATGTCCAACTCTTTGCAACCCCATGGAATGTAGACTACCAGGATTCTCTGTCCAAGGGATTCTCCAGGCAAAAATACTGGCGTGGGTAGCCATTCCCTTCTCCACAAGATCTTCCCAACCCTGGGATTGAACCAGGGTCTTCTGCATTGCAAGATGATTCTTTACCATCCAAGCTACTAGGGAAGCCCCAGAAAAATAAGTGAAAAAAATTAAGAATAAGTCATTGGAGAATTAGAGATTTTTCCAGTATGGCAATAATTAGATATAATAACAAAATGAAATTAGATAATTAATTTTTCCCTATAATTATTTATCTCAAAGATAAATCCATATATATTATCATACTAATAGTTTTTAAAGATCCAGAATAAGGATTTTTTTTTTTTAGCATCCCATCAAGAGGCAATGATATCAAATAAACTTGTAAATCATGGGTAGACATAAGTCAATAGTATAATTCTCTTTGCATTTTCACTGAAATACTAATCTTTATCTTCCATGGTCTATCTTTTGATGAGAGCACCAGTACAAATTTTTTCGTAAAGAATTTTTTTACAGGTATAGCATCAGCAGTTTATATAAGGATCCTCTTACAGCATACCAGTTTAAATATTATTTCAGAAATGTGACAAGAAATTCAAACTAAACCAATGTTAACTATAAGTGTTGGTTGGCCAAAACGTTTGGATTTTTCCCTAAGGTGTTATGGAAAAATCCAAACAAACTTTTGCCAACCCAATAATAACATCCTCAGGGTCTTCCTCATGCTTTGCCCAGTAGACACCACCATTTCTGCCCTCATCACTAACACAAGATAATGAGATTCTGAGAGCTTCACCCTCAGTGGAGATGGAGAGGGGCAAACATAACATACTGAATGTCTTATGATTTCACTTCATCACTCATACTGTTATGTTAGTTTCTGACTTTTTGTATTTTTTTTCTTTTAAATTGAATTCTGTCCTTGCTGATATGCTTTTATTTAAAATATTAGAACACTCCTGAACACCATACATAAAAATAAACTCAAGATGGATTAAAGACTTAAATGTAAGGCTAAATAGTATAAAACTCTTAGAGGAAAACATAAACAGAACACTCTGACATAAACTGTGGCAAGGTCTTTTGAGAGCTACCTCCTACCTCCTAAAAACAAAAATAAACAAATAGGACCTAATTAAACGTAAAAGTTTTTGCATAAAATAGGAAACCATAAATGGGATGAAAAGACAATCATTAGAATGGGAGAAAATATTTGCAAACAAAGCAACTGAAAAGAGATTAACCTTCAAAATATACAAGGAGCTCATGCAGCTCAATATGAAAAAAAAACAAACAATCCAATGAAAAAATTGGCAGAAGATCTAAACAGACATTTCTCCAAAGAAGGCATACATACGGTCAACACACACATGACAAGATGTTCAACATCACTAATTATTAGAGAAGTGCAAATCAAAACTACAATGAAGTATTACCTCACAGTCACCAGAATGGACTTCACAAATCTATAAATAATACATGCTGGAGAGAAGAACCCAACATGTATTGGAGAAAAAGGAACCCTTTTACAGTGTTCATGGAAATCTAAATTGATATAGCAACTATGGAGAACAGTATGGAGGTTCCTTAAAAAACTGAAAACAGAATTACAATATGACCCAGCAATCCTACTCCTGGGCATATAGACAGAAAACCATGATTCCAAAAGATACATGCATCCCAGTGTTCACTGAAGCACTGTTTACAACAGCCAGGACATGGAAGCAACCTGAACATATATCAACAGAAGAATAGATAAAAAAGACGTGGTACATAAATACTATGTATTATTAATCAGTCATTAAAAAGGAAAGGAACTGTGTCATTTGCAGAGACATAGATGGACCTAGAGACTGCCAGAGTGAATTAAGTCAGAGAGAGATAAAAACAAATATGGAATCTAAAAAAATTATACAGATGAACTTATTTGCAAAACAGAAATAGAAACACAGATGCAGAGATCAAACATGTGAATACCAAGGAGAGAAGGTGAAGGTGGAATGAATTGGGAGATTAGGATTAACATACATACACTACTACGTATAAAACATAATTAATGAGAACCTATTGTATAACACAGGGAACTGTACTTAATGCCCTGTGGTTACCTAAATGGGAAGGAAATCCAAAAGGCAGGGCATATATGTATATGTATAGCTGATTCACTTTGCTATGCAGTAGAAACTAACACAGCATTGTAAAGCAACTCTATTCCAATAAAAAATCATCAGAAAATAAATTAAAATTTATATCATTTTGCTCCAGTTGCTATTTTTCTTATATGATATTGCTTCATTTTTAAAAATGTTTTTTATATTTTGTTAGTAGAAATACCCTTATTAGAAAAAATACAATAGTAATAATTTTTAGTGGGGGCTTCCCCAGTGGCGCAGTAGATAAGAATCTGATGATGCAGGAGACATGGGTTTGATCCCTGGTCCAAGAAGATCCCACATGTCCCAGAGCAATTAAGCCTGTTCACCACAACTACTGAGCTTGTACTCTATGCTTGGGAGCCATGACTACTGAACCCTGCACACTGTAGAGCCCATGCTCCATGAAAGAGAAGCCACCACGATGAGAAGCCTGAACATGGCAATCTAGAGAGTAGTCTCTACTTGCTGCAACTAGAGAAAAGCACACACAACAACAAAGACCCAGCACAGCCCAAAATAAATAAAGTTATTTAAAAAGAAGAATGTTCAGGCTTTTCCCTAACATATTTGTGTATTATTAAAATTTCAGGTCTTATTATTCTTCTCACCTTCCATCTTGATAATAAATACTGCAGAGAGAGGCCGGTAAATAACCCTCCTGTATACTCTCTTCTCACCAAATTAATAATAAAGATGATAATACAATAATAATCAACAACAGTAAACAATACCTGGAAATATGCATCAAATACAACTTAAACACTCCATACTTCTAGAATTACCTCAACTCCAAAAATTTAGAAAGAGGAGGACACTGGAAGTTGGAGAGCATGCTTATCAGAGCCAAAGAATTTATCTAAATTTATAAAATTTCATCAACATCTCATTAGCTATTGGTCCTTTAAAAACTGGGATGACCCAGAGGGATGGTATAGGGAGGGAGATGGGAGGGGGGTTCAGAATCCATTCATGGTGGATTCATGTTGATGTATGGCAAAACCAATACAATATTGTAAAGTAAAAAAAAAAATAATAATAATTTTAAAAAATAAATAAAATGATAGTAAAACAACAACAACAAAAAAACCATGTTAGCTCTTTGAGTCTTGTTTGTGTCCTCTATAAAATTAAAATGACAGTAAAAACTAGAGTATTCCAGAGAAACATGTAATAAAGTAATGTAAATAACCATTTTATAGTAAAATATAAATATATATATATATACACACACACACAAATATACATAACAATAAATACCTAAAATAATGAGACTTTTGTAAGGTTCCATGCATTACATTATATGATGTTTAGTTTAATAATGGTCAGGAATAGTCCATTCTTTTTGTCATTTATTCAACCACTTGTTCATCTCCTTGATTTGAATATAAATGCCATGAGACATGGACCATCCTGTTCACTACTTTATTCCCAGCATTGGGACAATGCCTTGCATCAGTGGAGTATGAACAAATGATAGAAAGATGGGAACATGGTTATCAGATGAAAACAGTGAGATGACAGGAGTCTGCATGACAGCTGAAGCACTGAGACTGGAAAATAAGTTGAAAGACATTATTAAGGTTTTGAGGTAAGATGATGAAATTAAAAAAAAAAAAACCTGGTCACTGATGTGATATTAATATTATAGTAGAAGAATGAGACAAACAGAAATGTCTTTAGAGGTGTGAAAAGTAGTTGAAACATTGACAGAAAAACATTAAAGGGAAGCAAACTAGAATGACAGAAAAGAGATTTACTTCACAGTAATTTAGGAGATAGTCAAAGGAAAAGTTATATAAGAACTGAGTTATCAAAAACTGAGCTCAGGTCAAGATTAAAAGCTAATAAAAGGAAAATATGGGTGCCAAAAATTATAAAACAGAATACCGGTAAAGCAAAGATCTTACCATTTAAAATCCTGTAGGGTAGTTCAAGAATCTTGGGATATCTTCTAAGAACAACATGTAGTCCCTGAAGGATTTTAAGCAAAGAAGTTAAAAGGAAAGTTTTGTTTTGATAAAATACAATGAAAACTATAAGAATTAATATGGGTAGACTGGGAGGGGTGTATGTTTTGGGGGGGCACAGGCAAAGAAGATGCAGTCTTGATGTATCAGTAGCTAGCAAGGAAAAAGTGGATGATTCAAGAGTAGCTTAGGAGAGACCTAGGTGTGAATTGGTAATTTATATAAAGTTTATGTAAAAATGTCATCTGGAATATATCCTTAGATTTCTTAGTCTAAGCAAGCATGTGTGGTAATGACAATGATTTACACTGGGAATACTAGACAATAGAATGATTACAATTTCTCACTCTTTTCGGTACATTTGTTTGGGGTATCAACAAGACATTCAATTGGAGAATTAAGTTATGTGACAGTTATATAGATTTGAAGTTCAAAACTGTGGACTTGTTTGGAAATAAATGTGAGGAAATTTCAGTATTCGATGGTAATTGAAAAAATCAAAGTGGAGGAATTGAAGTTTTATGTATTGATATATGTGGTTAGGCAACCCAATGATTCTATATTTTAATTTTTAAAGATAACTTCAGATATTGACAAATTCTATGTGTTAATACATTCATGAACAAAACAAAGAGTGATATTTTCAGTCTGGTTGATGTCTCTGATTTACCTGAGATTTTTATATTATAAAAGACAGATTTTTAGTAATACTCACTCTTCAAAAAGCATTTAACGACGTTGCTGTGTGCTCAGTCATGTCCGATTCTTTGTGACCCCATGGACTGCAGCCCACTGGGCTCCTCTGTCCATGAGATTTTTCAGGCTGGGAGTGGGTTGCCAGTTCCTTCTTCAGGGGATCTTCCCAATCCAGGAATCAAACCCACATCTGCATACCAGGTGTATTCTATACCTGCTGAGCCATCTGGAAAGACATTCAAAGATGTCATGAAAAGTGTGAAAGTGTAAACTTCTTTTGCTGTCTCATACACAGGGTTATTGTTATCATCTTTCTAAATTCCATATATACACGTTAGTATACTGTATTGGTGTTTTTCCTTCTGGCTTACTTCACTCTGTATAATAGGCTCCAGTTTCATCCACCTCATTAGAACTGATCCAAATGAATTCTTTTTAATGGCTGAGTAATACTCCATTGTGTATATGTACCACAGCTTTCTTATCCATTCATCTGCTGATGGGCATCTAGGTTGCTTCCATGTCCTGGCTATTATAAACAGTGCTGCGATGAACATTGGGGTACACGTGTCTCTTTCCCTTCTGGTTTCCTCAGTGTGTATGCCCAGCAGTGGGATTGCTGGATCATAAGGCAGTTCTGGTATGGGGAGGGAGAAGGGAGGAGGGTTCAGGATGGGGAGCACATGTATACCTGTGATGGATTCATTTTGATATTTGGCAAAACTAATACAATTATGTAAAGTTTAAAAATAAAATAAAATTAAAAAAAAAAACTTCTTTGACGTAATTTAAAGATGTTACATTACAACAAACAAGTTAAAGATGTATTTTCCATATTAAAAAATGGTTCCGTTGTACATAACTCAAGATTTTGTGGAACACTGACTTTGCTCATTACTAATGATAACATGGCAACAACTTTTAACCGTGAAGATAAATAACCACAACTGCGAGGATATCAATATGCATCAAACATTCCAAAAATACATCTCACTGTAATATGATTAATCTTAAACATACTGATGATATTTAAAACAAAAGCATTATTAAAATCAATTTTATGCTATGGCAGAGTTTCATGACTGGAGTTCTGTTAATAATTCCAATTTCTGGAGAACATACTGAATCTTTAACATTTATAATTCCACGTATTTTTCTTGGTCAGTTACTTTATACTAATGATTATTCTATTTAAACTTTGTAGAATAAAGATTCATCTTAAAATAAAGATAACTATTTCCAGTTTTTTAAGGAATCTCCACACTGTTCTCCATAGTGGCTGTACTAGTTTGCATTCCCACCAACAGTGTAAGAGGGTTCCCTTTTCTCCACACCCTCTCCAGCATTTATTATTTGTAGACTTTTGGATCGCAGCCATTCTGACTGGTGTGAAATGGTACCTCATAGTGGTTTTGATTTGCATTTCTCTGATAATGAGTGATGTTGAGCATCTTTTCATGTGTTTGTTAGCCATCTGTATGTCTTCTTTGGAGAAATGTCTATTTAGTTCTTTGGCCCATTTTTTGATTGGCATACACACTGAGGAAACTAGGAGGGAAAGAGACACGTGTACCCCAATGTTCATCGCAGCACTGTTTATAATAGCCAGGACATGGAAGCAACCTAGATGTCCATCAGCAGATGAATGGATAAGAAAGCTATGGTACATATACACAATGGAGTATTACTCAGCCATTAAAAAGAATACATTTGAATCAGTTCTAATGAGGTGGATGAAACTGGAGCCTATTATACAGAGTGAAGTAAGCCAGAAGGAAAAACATAAATACAGTATACTAACGCATATATATGGAATTTAGAAAGAT
>NW_011494548.1:154290-162082 GCF_000754665.1 Bison bison bison
CAGTTCTGGTATGGGGAGGGAGAAGGGAGGAGGGTTCAGGATGGGGAACACATGTATACCTGTGGCGGATTCATTTTGATATTTGGCAAAACTAATACAATTATGTAAAGTTTAAAAATAAAATAAAAATAAAGATAACTATATGTCACAAATGGAATAATACCTTATACTAAATGATGACAACTTAATGTTTTCTTCTTGGTAGATAAATTTTGGTAATTGAGGAAGCTACTCTGTAGACATGGAGTTCTATAAATCTTTAATACCAAAATGTCTCCCCTCATCTTAAACTGCCTGATGTGAAAATTTTTCTATCTACTTATTTTTGTAATAACAAATTAATCACATTGTAAATCTATTCTATGTACATAGTGAAGAAGCAAAGTTAAAGGTATGAAAACTGCAACAAAAGTAATTTTCAAGCATAAATTATGAAAAGTTTCTAAGAAGCATATGTGTCTTCATTCTTTTGTTTTAGAAAATCATGTTTACAAATATATATGTTGCCCTGATACATCAATTACTGACTTTAACATATTTTGGATATTTTTATGCATCACTAAATATAAATCTACATTTCAGTTATTTTAATAGCTGTTCAATTTCAATAACAGAAGTTTAATTTGACAGTAGTGATGAAAGTGCTGCAAATGCCAGCTTAACCAAACTGGAGAGTTATACAATAACCAGCTTAAGAGGATCTTAAGGCTTGACAAGACATTTCTGTTGAACATACAAAACTCAGTTTCGACCCTACCATGTAATAATTCAGCACTCCATCAATGTTACTTCACCATTTCTTATTGTTATCTTTTGAATGGCCAGAGCTTACAAAATGTTTCTTTCATTCATATCTACAGACATCATTCTTATTTTATGCTAATTTGTGTGCTGTATGAATCTTAGGTTATTGTTTTATGTTAAATTAATTATGGTAGCATGTGGTCATTTATATGTTCACATCTTTATTGATTTTGAGTTGGTATGAACTCTCAAAAGACCTGCATTTTGTTTCCAAAACTAACAGATCACTTCAAAGGAAGCAAAATTTCCCTTTTGCAAGTGAACTTTCTGTGCCTAAAAGTTGAGATGGGGACATTAATGTGTTTGAAAACATATTTTCCAAGGTTTCTGAAAAAAATAAAATGAATGTTACACTACTAGCACTACTGCTTCTACAAAATATTATTT
This sequence comes from Bison bison bison, assembly GCF_000754665.1. NCBI lineage: Eukaryota > Metazoa > Chordata > Mammalia > Artiodactyla > Bovidae > Bison > Bison bison. Next base: position 155,482 of record NW_011494548.1, read on the forward strand.
TTGAAATACATAAATATAAAGCAGTACAGTTACCAACGCACAATAGATTAAAAACTATAAGCCAATATTTAGCCAAATTCATTAAAGAAATTTTATTCTATATAACTTTTATAAGACTCAGTTCAGTTCAGTTCAGTCGCTCAGCCGCGTCCGACTCTTTGCGATCGCATGTATAACAGCACACCAGGACTTCCTGTCCATCACCAACTCCTGGAGTTCACTCAAACTCATGCCCATCAAGTCGGTGATGCCATCCAGCCATCTCATCCTCTGTCGTCCCCTTCTCTTCCTGCCCCCAATCCCTCCCAGCATCAGAGTCTTTTCCAATGAGTCATCTCTTCACAAGAGGTGGCCAAAGTACTGGAGTTTCAGCTTTAGCATCATTCCTTCCAAAGAACACCCAGGACTGATCTCCTTTAGAATGGACTGGTTGGATCTCCTTGCAGTCCAAGGGACTCTCAAGAGTCTTCTCCAACACCACAGTTCAAAAGCATCATTTCTTCAGCACTCAGCTTTCTTCAGAGTCCAACTCTCACATCCATACATGACCACTAGAGAAACCATAGCCTTGACTAGACGGACCTTTGTTGGCAAAGTAATGTCTCTGCTTTTGAATATACTATCTAGGTTGGTCATAACTTTCCTTCCAAGGAGTAAGCATCTTTTAATTTCATGGCTACAATCACCATCTGCAATGACTTTGGAGCCCCCCAAAAATAAAGTCTGACACTGTTTCCACTGTTTCCCCATCTTTTTGCCATGAAGTGATGGGACCAGATGCCATGATCTTAGTTTTCTGAATGTTGAGCTTTAAGCCAACTTTAAGAGACTGGAATACCAGACCACCTGACCTGCCTCTTGAGAAACCTTTTCATGGACAGGGAGGCCTGACATGCTGCAATTCATGGGGTCACAAAGAGTTAGAAACGACTGAGCAACTGAACTGAACTGAAGCCAACTTTATCAGATTAACTGCCTTAATACTTGAACTCTTCCATTTAAAAAATAATAATAATAAAATAAAATAAATAACAGCCCTGGAAAATATTTCTGACAAAATATTCAATGTTTTCTTACTTTATTAAATTCAGTGATATAAAATTACTGGAATTTGCCAAACCAGACTTTCTGAATTCCTGTAAAGAATGACAAGCCACCCTTTCAAGCAAAAATGAGGTGAGATAATTATGTTTCCATCTATATTTTACAATAAGAATACTTTTCCTGAAAAATGACAAATTATAGTTCAATATTCCCTCATTCTAAAGTTCACCACTCAAAGTTCAAACTTGGTCTAACCTTTGGGAGTCAGTTTTGAAACAGTCCTTCAGAATTTTCTGCAGGTTGAGTTAAATGAATAGTCATAGAGCTGATAGGTTATTGAAACATGTTCAATATTTAAAGACATATTTCATAGTTTGTTCTCTCTAGTATGTCAAATAACCTAATAGAGAAAAAAAGTTCTTTTTTTTTAATAGAGAAAAGAATTGTGCTAAATAAGGTCAACATTTCTGTTAAAAGATAGGCATATTCACTTTGACAAATATCTATAATGTAATGATATAAGCAGATCTGCAGAACTAAATATCAGGTATTAGACAAGTGACCATTATAATAATTTATGAGCCTCAATTTTCTCACCTGTAATGTCAGTCATTTTATTAATTGATTTCTTATTTTCCTTCTACCTCTATGATGATATCATTCATATGATTGAATCAAAAGGTGTAAAACCTTGCTAAAAAAACTGCCTTTAAACAACAATCTGCATTTTTAATTCATATTTTCTTGTTACAGATTTTCCATGATGAAATTACTAGTAACTAGAGTCTGAAATGTCTTAATTTTTTGTTGTTGTTTTTGCACTTATTATCAAACTTGAGTTTAAATTTGAAGTAACTAAAATTAGAAAATTATTGAATATATTAGAGTGGTGGTGGGAGAAAGGGCCAAGAGCTATATTAAAGGAGGGGATAAAAATCAGTAACAAACAAAAGAAACAAGAATAGGTCACTGAACATCTCTCTCTCCAAATGTTTGCAGAAAACAATGGTTTCAATATTCTGAGTGAACATGATTTGATAGTAAAAGTACACTTTCTTAGCTGAATAAAACCATATGTTTTCTCTTGCTTTAATTGTAAAATCACCTTTATTCTGTTTTATTTCAAAGCAATTCTTCCAAAAATGCGAGTGTGATTATGTCACTCCCAACTTAAAACTATTCAATGCCCTTTCATTTCTTTTAGAATAAAAATATTCCTAAAAATTATCATGTCATTAATGGTATAATTCCTACTTAGTTATATTTTCAAGTTTTGTTCCAATTAGTGTTTTCTTTTTTTTTTTCATTGTGACAAAAGTATTTTCCTCTGGTTTTAGCTTCTAACCTGTTAGAACTTAAAACTCAGTATATATAAGCCAATTTGAAATGCAGGTTAATGATATCAACAGATACCGTATCAAAGAAGATATACAGATGGCAAATAATGTGAAAAGATGTTCCACATTATATGTCATCAGGAAATGCAAACAAAAACAATAAGAAATCACTACAAACCTATTAAGAAGGCCAAAATCCAGAATACTTAGGACCAAATGCTAACGAGGATATAGAGCAAAGAAACACTCACACATTGGTGGGAATACAAAATGATATAGCTACTTTTGTAAGAAAAAAACAAACTGAGTTTCAGACTAAAAACACTCTTAGTATACAACCTGGCAATCATATTCCTTAGTATTTAACCAAATAAGTTGAAAACATGTCCACACACAAACTGATATTTTAAATAAGCTGATACTTACAGCAGCTTAATTCGTGACTGTCAAAACTTTGGTGCGACCACAATGTTACTCAGTAAGTTAACAGATAAACTATGGTACAGTCAAACAATAGAATGTTATGAAGTGCTAAGATGAAATAAGCTATCAAACCAGGAAAAAACAATATGTATTACTAAGTGAAAGAGTGAAGGCTATGTGATTTAAACTATATGATATTCCAGAAAAGATCTCTGACTATGAAATCAGTAAAAAAGATCGGCGGTGTCTACAGTTTAGAGGGAGAGCAGGAATGATTAGGCAGAGCACAGAGGATTGTTACACCAGTGAAACTTTTCTGTAAGACATTAAAATGGTGGATACATGTTATTATGCATTTGTCCAAACATATGCATAGCATCAAGAACAAACCCTAATGTAAACTACAGACTCTTGGTGAGTCTGTACTATACCTGCACTGATTGTAAAATATGTACCACTCTGGTGGGAGTGATGTAACTGACTGACTGACTGGTGGGAGAATCTGATTAAGGGGGTAGCAAGGCACATGTTGGGCTTCCCTGGTAGCTCTGTGGTGAAGAATCCACCTGCCAAAGCAGGAGAGCCAAAAGATGTAGGTTTGATCCCTGGGTCGAGAAAATCCTCTGGATGAGGAAATGGCAACTCACTCCAATATTCTTGTCTGCCCAATCCCATGGACAGAGGAGCCTGGGGGGCTACAGTCCACAGGATTGCAAAGAGTTGAATGCAACTGAGTGTGCACAGAGGGTACTCAGGAATTCCATACCTTACTCTCAAATTTACAGTGACCATAAGACTTCTGTAAAAAAAAGAAATCTAATATATACTAGACTTTATATATAATATATATATTTTTGTTGTTTCTTATTGTTTAGTTGCTAAGTCACATCCAACTCTCTGCAACCCATGGACTGTAGCCCTCCAGGCTTCCTTTGTCCCTGGGATTGTTCAGGCAAGCATATTGGAGTGGGTTGCCATTTCCTTCTCCAGGAGATATATATTTTATATACTACATACACCCACTAGAAAATACAACATTTTAAAAAAGACAAAACACATACAAAGCAAGGATATGTTCCTTTACCAGAACTTTCATACAGTGAAGAAAAAAGTAAATCAGTAGAATCATCTTGGGAAACTGTTTAGCATTGTCTATTAAAGCTGAATTTATGCAAACCCTATGAATCAGAATTTCCATTCCTAGGTATAGAGCCTATAGAACAGGTACATATATTATTAAAAAAAATAGGAATATGAATGTTTATACCAGCACAACAGGATGAAAAATATGGGTACATAAATTTCAATGTAATTATCTGGAATATTGTAAAATAATGAGAATGATCTAGAACAATATGTGACATTATGTATCTCACAAACATAAAGGTGAGTTAAAGCAACTAGATAAAGAGTGTACTTTATATGAGGCTATTTATATAAAGCACAAAACAGTCAAAGTTAATATATTCCATGAGAAGTTGAAATATTAATTCTCTAGGAAGAGTTGCCAGTCATTACTTGAAGGATAACAGAAGGCTACTTGCGTTCTAGTGCAGTATCTCTTTTTTAAGCTGATTTATGGTTTCACACTATTGTTCAGTCTGTGAAAAGTCATTGATCTAGATGCTTAGGTTCAGTTTTCTATAAAATTTTAGAAGTCTTTTTAGGGAAGTAAACACTAGTATTAATAATAAGATCCTCTTATATATAATGAATATAATGTAAATATATTTCTTTTACTTTGATAAACTGTGAATTTCATTGTAATATACAAACACCTTTAAAATTTTCATTTATTACATTTTAATTTAATATAATATGTTGATGAAAGTATTAGTGCAGTTCAGTTCAGTTGCTCAGTCATGTCCAACTCTTTGCGACCCCATGGGCTGCAGCATGCCAGGCCTCCCTGTCCATCACCAACTCCCAGAGTTTACCCAAACTCATGTCCATTGAGTCAGTGAAGCCATCCAACATCTCATCCTCTGTCATCCCCTTTTCCTCCTGCCCTCAATCTTTCGCAGCATCAGGGTATTTTCAAATGAGTCAGCTTTTCGCATCAGATGGCCAAAGAATTGGAGTCTCAGCTTCAGCATCAGTCCTTCCAATGAACACCCAGGACTGATCTCCTTTAGTATGGGCTGGTTGGATTTCCTTGCAATCCAAGGGATTCTCAAGAGTCTTCTCCAACAAAAGATAATATTTTATCCAAGGCTCATCAACTGATATGCCGCATCTGCAAACTGAATTTGAAAGTTTCTCTCTATGCTGCTTCTGTCATCAATTTTCGCCAATTACTACTGTTACTATTTTTCCCATATTAAAAATATGGCAACATATAATTTAAATCTAAAATGCTCAGAATACCCCCACCTAATATAATTTGCAATGTGTTATATTGGCTTTAGTTTGTACTTTTAATGCTCTAAAGTGGCAATTATAATCTACATGCCCATTGTTGTTCAGTCTACAGAATCTACATGCCCATGAGACATCTTCTACTTTAAGTTGAATTCATTTTCCATGTTTGTTCATGAAATTCAAATGCTCATCTTAAGAACTTCATATTATCTGAACTAGCAGGTCTGTTGGAGCATACTCAAACATTTTGCTGTATTGGTCATTTTGGTCTGTTTACTTAGTTGTTTCTTCCTTCCTTCTTTCTTTCCTCCTCTCACTTCTTCTGTTCTTTCTTTTCTTTTCCATTGTTCCTTTCCTTTTTCTTTTATGGGTATTAAATCTCTTTCTAAATAAAAAAATACGATAATGATTTAACGTGTGTGTGTGTGTCACTCAAGTCATCTACAATTCTGAGACCCTGCCGACTGTAGCCCAACCAAGCTCCTCTGTCCATGGGATTCTCCAGGTAAGAATACTGGACTGGGTAGCCATTTCCTTCTCCAGGGGCTCTTCCCCATCCAGGGATCAAACCCAGGGCTACCTCACTGCAGGCAGATTCTTTACTGTTGGGGCCATCAGAGACACCCTAAACATTTAACATGATTATAGTCATTTGAGCAAACTCTGGGAATAGCGGAGGACACAGGGGCCTAGAGTCATGCAGACCATAGGTCTGCAAAAAGTCAGACAGGACTTAGTGACTGAACAGAAACAAAAATAATGATTTAATTCAAGAGAAGAAAATGTTAGGAGTAAAACTTAAAATTAATAAGTCAAAACCTTTCCACATAGATAAATGTGCTGAGTCGCTCAGTCATATCTGACTCTTTGTGACCCCATGGAATGTAGCCCACCAGTAATCTCTGTCCATGGGAATACTCCAGGCAAGAATACTGGAGTGGGTTGCCATGCTCCCCTCGAGAGAATCTTCCCAACCCAGGGATCAAACCCAGGTCTCCTACACTGCAGGTGGTTTCTTTATCAACTGAGCTACCAGGGAAACCCAAGAATTCTGGGGTGGGTAGCCTATCTCTTCTCCAGGGGATCTTCCTGACCCAGGAATTGAACTGGTGTCTCTGGCAGGCAGATTCTTTACCATCTCATTTACCAGGGAAGCCATGTATTTTTTTTTATTTCCTTCCAGCATAGTTTCTTCATGACCAAGATAATTGTGATGGTGTGATCACTCACCTAGAGCCAGACATCCTGGAATTTGAAGTCAAGTGGGCCTTAGAAAGCATCACTACAAACAAAGCTAGTGGAGGTGATGGAATTCCAGTTGAGCTATTTCAAATCCTGAAAGATGATGCTGTGAAAGTGCTGCAATCAATATGCCAGCAAATTTGGAAAACTCAGCAGTGGCCACAGGACTGGAAAAGGTCAGTTTTCATTCCAAT
>NW_011494548.1:162182-197646 GCF_000754665.1 Bison bison bison
AATCCTGAAAGATGATGCTGTGAAAGTGCTGCAATCAATATGCCAGCAAATTTGGAAAACTCAGCAGTGGCCACAGGACTGGAAAAGGTCAGTTTTCATTCCAATCCCAAAGAAAGGCAATGCCAAAGAATGCTCAAACTACAGCAAAATTGCATTCATCTCACATGCTAGTAAAGTAATGCTCAAAATTCTCTGAGCCAGGCTTCAGCAATACATGAGCCATGAACTCCCGGATGTTCAATCTGGTTTTAGAAAAGGCAGAGGAACCAGAGTTGAAATTGCCAACATCCACTGAATCATAGAAAAGGCAAGAGAGTTCCAGAAAAAATCTATTTCTGCTTTATTGACTATGCCAAAGCCTTTGACTGTGGATCACAATAAACTGTGGAAAATTCTGAAAGAGATGGGAATACCAGACCACCTGAACTGCTCTTGGGAAACCTATATGCAGGTCAGGAGTAAACAGTTAGAACTGGACATGGAACAACAGACTGGTTCCAAATAGGAAAAGGAGTACGTCAAGGCTGTATATTGTCACCCTGCTTATTTAACTTATATGCAGAGTACATCATGAGAAACACTGGGCTGGAAGAAGCACAAGCTGGAATCAAGATTGCTGGAAGAAATATCCATAACCTCAGATATGCAGATGACACCGCCTTTATGGCAGAAAGTGAAGATGAACTATACAGACTCTTGATGTAAGTAAAAGAGGAAAGTGAAAAAGTTGGCTTAAAGCTCAACATTCAGAAAACGAAGATCATGGCATCTGGTCCCATCACTTCATGGGAAATAGATGGGGAAACAGTGGAAACAGTGTCAGACTTTATTTTTGGGGGCTCCAAAATCACTGTAGATGGTGACTGCACCCATGAAATTAAAAGACGCTTACTCCTTGGACAGAAAGTTATGACCAACCTAGATAGCATATTCAAAAGCAGAGACATTACTTTGCCAACAAAGGTCCGTCTAGTCAAGGATATGGTTTTTCCAGTGGTCATGTATAGATGTGAGAGTTGGACTGTGAAGAAAGCTGAACACTGAAGAACTGATGCCTTTGAACTGTGGTATTGGAGAAGACTCTTGAGAGTCCCTTGGACTGCAAGGAGATCCAACCAGTCCATTCTAAAGGAGATCAGCCCTGGGTGTTCTTTGGAAGGAATGATGCTAAAGCTGAAACTCCAGTACTTTGGCCACCCCATGGAAGAATTGACTCATTGGAAAAGACTCTGATGCTGGGAGGGGTTGGGGGCAGGAGGGAAAGGGGAAGACAGAGGATGAGATGGCTGGATGCTATCACTTATTCGATGGATGTGAGTTTGAGTGAACTCCGGGAGTTGGTGATGTACAGGGAGGCCTGGCGTGTTGCAATTCATGGGGTTGCAAAGAGTCAGACATGACTGAGTGACTGAACTGCACTGATAGTTTACTAGATTCCATTCCAACACAAAATTTCATACTCCTCTGATCTATTTTTTAATTTTTTCACTTGATATAAAATTGCCAAATGATGGTCTTTATAACTTGAGCTTAATTATCTTCAAACTTATAATCATTATTATTAACATAACATCTCCTCTCACCACCACTTTAGAACATTATATTCCAGCCACCACTCATATCTTTTTTGATCAAGTTTCCATAATACTCCATTTTCAAATGTCCCCATTTTTTCCTCAAAATAGTTTTTCCTCAAAAATTCCCTCTTTCAGGAATTTCCTCAACTGGGTAGAATCTTCCCCATCTTCAATACATAGATTTAGTTTTTATATAATATGTGAAATGTTCCTATTTTCCATCAGCCAGAACAATTATCACCATCTTTCTTGCTACTATAATATATTTTTATCACTGTATGATTAATTTAAATAGAACTTAAAAGGCCCTTTCACAGTCTTTGGTACATAATAGATTCCTAGTGAAGACTAAATAACAAAAACAATATATTCTCATGATGTTATTAGTAAAATGAGAAATACATTATTATAATACGGTATTTCCCTTCTCCTAGACGTTGAGTTCATTTGAAAACACAAATAATGCTTCCTCAGTTCAGTTCAGTTCAGTCACTCAGTCATTTCTGACTCTGCAACACCATGAATCACAGCACGCCAGGCCTCCCTGTCCATCACCAACTCCCGGAGTTCACTCAGACTCACATCCATCAAGTCGATGATGCCATCCAGCCATCTCATCCTCTGTCGTCCCCTTTTCCTCCTGCCCCCAACCTCTCCCAACATCAGAGTCTTTTCCAATGAGTCAACTCTTCACATGAGGTGGCCAAAGTCCCTCCAAGGAACTCCCTCCAAGGAACACCCAGGGCTCATCTCCTTTAGAATGGACTGGTTGGATCTCCTTGCAGTCCAGGGGACTCTCAGGAGTCTTCTCCAACACCACAGTTCAAAAACACCAATTCTTCGGCACTCAGCTTTCTTCAGAGTCCAACTCTCATATCCATACTTGACCACTGAAAAAAACATAGCCTTGACTAGATTGACCTTTGTTGGCAAAGTAATGTCTCTGCTTTTGAATATGCTACCTAGGTTGGTCATAACTTTTCTTCCAAGGAATAAGCATCTTTTAATTTCATGGCTGCAGTCACCATCTGCAGTGATTTTGGAGCCCAAAAAATAAAGTCTGACACTTTCCACTGTTTCCCCATCTAATTCTCATGAAGTGATGGAACCAGAAGGCATGATCTTCGTTTTCTGAATGTTGAGCTTTAAGCCAACTTTTTCACTCTCCACTTTCACTTTCATCAAGAGGCTTTTTCGTTCCTCTTCACTTTCTGCCATAAGGGTGGTGTCATCTGCATATCTGAGGTTATTGATATTTCTCCTGGCAATCTTGATTCCAGCTTGTGCTTCTTCCAGCCCAAGGTTTCTCATGATGTATTCTGCATATAAGTTAAATAAGCAGGGTGACAATATACAGCCTTGACGAACTCCTTTTCCTACTGGCAACCAGTCTGTTGTTGCATGCCCAGTTCTAACTGTTGCTTCCTGACCTGCATATAGGTTTCTCAAGAGGCAGGTCAGGTGGTCTGGTATTCCCATCTCTTTCAGAATTTTCCATAGTTTATTGTGATCTACACAGTTAAAGGCTTTAGCATAGTCAATAAGCAGAAATAAATGTTTTTCTGGAACTCTCTTGCTTTTTCGATGATCCAGCAGATGTTGGCAAATGAGTTAATTTGAAAACACAAATAATGCTTCCTATATTACTATAAATACGTGTCTATATTTTAATATATAAACACAGATACATCCCCATCCAAATACATATTTTTCAGATATTCTAGATAATTTAAGATGATAACTTTTTATTACATCAAAATGATATCCAATAGTGGATTCACTTCCCCCTTCCTTTTGTTGAAACTGATATTTATTCTGAGAGCTAAATCTGAAGAAAATAAGATCTTTGTAAAGTATTCTTTGAATAATATTTTGAATTTACACCTCTTTCTGGTTACTAGCAATCTCAAATCAGAGAGCTTACCTATATTATCTCTGGTGCCCTCATTTAAGCAGAGGTCAGTTCATCTGAAGTTCTTGGTAAATATAAATTGTCATATGAAAGGTAAGGTAATAAGTCTCATACATTTGAAAGCAAATTTCCTTAGTTTTATCTCTTTATTATACCATATATTTTTATAAATACACTGTACACTGTGAATGTATATGCAGATATATGTGTGTATATTATTTATCCTATATGTTTAATTTCAAATAGTTTGAAAATGTGTTATGGAAGCTATCTGTTTTTATAATTATTTCAGATATACATTAAACTTAGAAATATAAACAACATAAGAATGGACTTTATATTTTGTAACTTATTTAACTGTTTCACACTTTCTATTAATGAGAACAGAATTATCCTTCCTTGGATACTTTTTTTTTAATTCTAATATCTCTATAGGTTAAATACTCAGACCTATCTATTTTGTATCCAACATTTGCTTTTCTAAACATGTATAACTTTGTCTAAAATTATAGCTTTTTTCTTTTTTATTTTAATTGGATAATTGCTTTATAATGTGTTGGCTTCTGCCATACAACATGATTCAGTCATAAGTATACATATATCCCCTCCCTCTTGAGCCTCTCTCTCAATCCCCCATCCCACTCCTCTAGGCTGTCCATGAGCACTGGGCTGAGCTCCCTGTGCTATATAGCAATTTCCCACTAGCTATCGATTTTACACGTGGCAGTGTATATATGCAGTGGTGCTCTCTCAATTTTTTCCATCTTCTCCTTTTATCCAAAGAGCACACCCTAGATGTTTAATTTTTTCTATTAAGATTTTAAAAGTGGCAAACTTATCTACTTATATGTAATTTCAAAAAAAAATATTTATCAAATCTATGATGTGTAAAAGCTTCCCAGGTGGTTCAGTGGTAAAGAATCTTCCTGCCAATGCAAAAGACATGTGTTTGATCCCCAGGACAGAAAGATCCCTGGAGAAGGAAATGGCAACCCGCTCCAGTATTCTTGCCTGGAAAACCCCATGGACAGAGGATCTTGAGCTATAGTCAATGGGGTCACAAAAGAGCCCATCATGACTTAGCGACTAAATAGCAACATGATGTGTTATTTTTTTAATATATATATAAATGATTAAGTTCCTAAGCATCCTTTTATCAAATATATACCAATACCAATATACAGATTAATTTATTTGTAATTTGAATAAAGAATAACTCCCTGATTAAGGGAGAATGTAGCTATTGAAAGACCAAAGCTAGTAAAAACAGTAGCAACAGTGACAATAACACTACCCATGCTGAACCATCGATTCAGACCTAGAAACTATGGAATCTCATACTAACTATGCAAACTAGCATGCTCCATTACCAATATTTCTTTCCCCATTAACTAAGAAGATGATTCAGGAAGAATGAATCAAAGGAAAGATTTTAGTCTAGCATTTTTTCTTTTAAAAAGATTTTTTAGTAATTTTTCAATATAATTTAAAGCTTGAAATTTAGAAAAAAGTAAAAGTAAAAACATTGTAAGTTGTACTTGACTGGCATTAATTTAAGTAATGTGTTGACAGTGTTTGGCACAGGATTTCAAACATGTTAGACATCCACAAACACACAGATCAATCAGCATTAAATATTAGCAGGTGCTATTTTTGGAAGTAAATTATTTTAGAGTTTTTTTTAAAGTATTTCAATAATTAAAATAACTAGACATAAGCACATTCATGGGCTTCCCAGGTGATGCTAGTGGTAAAGAACCTGCCTACCGATGCAGGAGGTGCAAGAGACATGGGTTCGATCTCTGGGTAGGGAATATCTCCTGGAGGAGGGCACTGGCAACCCACTCCAGTATTATTGCCTAGAGAATTTCATGAACAGAGGAGCCTTACTTACTACAGTCACAAAGAGTCAGACATGACTGAGTCACAAAGACTCAGGTCACAAAGAGTCAGACATGACTGAAGTGACTTAGCACAGCATTGCTGCTAAGCTAAGTCACTTCACAGCACAGCACAAATACACTTACTAAATAAACCACTAAGAATAGAAGACCCTATGCTTAACAGAGGACTTCCCTGGTGACTCAGTGGTAACGAATACCCCTACCAATGCAGGAGACCTGGGTTTGATCACTGGGTTGGAGAGAACTCCTGGAGAAGGGAATTGCTACCCATTCCAGTATTCTGACCTGGAGAATTCCCTGGACAGAGGAGCCTGGCAGGCTATACTCCATGGTATCAAACAATGTCAGACACAACTGAGTGGCTTTCACCAATTCAGGAGTTGCAGTTTCGATCCCTGGGTCAGGAAGATCCCTTAGAGAAGGAAATGGCAACCTATTCCAATATTCTTGCCTGGGAAATCCCATGGACAGGGGAGCCTGGTTGGCTACAGTACATGGGGGTTGCAAAAAAGTTAGACACAACTTAGCAACTAAACAAAACTTGCTTAACAGACCCAGAGAACTAACTACTTTCTCCACTAATATATAAGATGTGTAAGATCTTATATATCTTTCAATATAATCTTTCAATAAACCCCACTTAATTATTGGCATTGTAATAATTGCACTTTTTGTGTCTCAGTTTAGCATAGAACATCAATTTATACTTGAACACTTGTAGTTTTGAGTCTCAAACATGCTGGGCAGGCTAGCAGGCTACAAAGTAAGGTAGGGTTTCTATGTTATAATAGTCTTGAGACAGAATCCTTCTATTCTGAAACATCTGTTTTTCCTCTTAACTCCTTGAACTGGATGAGACCCACCCACATTATGCAGGATAATCTCCTTTACTTAAAATCACCTAATTATAAATGTTAAGTAGTCACATCTATTGATACAAGCTACCTTCACTGCAACACTGCAGTGCTTTAGCAAACATCTGACCATAAAAGCCTAGCCAAGTTAACACGCAAAATCAAGTCACCAAGACAAAGTCACTCATCTTCCTGTGGATGAAGTGAAGTGAAGTGAAGTAGCTCATTCATGTCCAACTCTTTGCAACCCCATGGACTGTAGCCCACCAGGCTCCTTGGTCCATGGTATTTTCCAGACATGAATACTGGAGTGGGTTGCCATTTCCTTCTCCAGGGATCTTCCCGACCCAGGGATCGAACCCAGGTCTCCCACACTGTAGGCAGATGTTTTACCGTCTGAGCTACCAGGAAAGCCCATCCTGTGAATGAGTTGCATGATATTCACTGTTGTTACTTTTAGTTTTCAGGCCTAGGCTTATCCGGAGATTATATAAATTACTGTGAACAGAAAATAGATCAGAAACCTTCACAACATTTCTGTTTTCTTGTGAAATTTGCTATTATTCTGTTTCCCACATGGATTGAATATGTGGTAAAAATATTAAAATATATCTCCTTTCAATCGACTAATCTTCTTTACATCATAAGGACCTCTTAAATTTGTTTTGAAAACATATTTCCTCTTTCTGAATATTTTCTAAGATTGGCAGATTTAGCAAATTAAAAAAAAAATCTAGGACTCCAGGCTAATCTGAATTTGTGATAACCAGCAGATAAAATTTTAGTGTAAGTATATCCCAAATACTGCAAATGATATATTCATTCATATCCCAAATAGTCCAGAGATACCAGAAAGCTATTTGCTGTTTATCAGAAATTCTAATTTAACTGGGCATCCTATATTTTCTCTGACAGCCTTATATTGTTTTCTCAGTCTTCGGAAGTAGACTCTCTGCTGCTCTGGCATGTTACCTGCTACTCCCCAAGGCATCAGCTGCCTCTCCCACCTGACTAGAATGTATAAACTCACATGAAGTGAAGTGAAGTGAAAGTCGCTTTTCTGCTGCTGCCAAGTCGCTTCAGTCATGTCTGACTGTGCGACCCCATGGACTATACAGTCCATGGAATTCTCTAGGCCAGAATACTCAAGTGGTTAGCCTTTCCCTTCTCCAGGGGATCTTCCCAACCTGGGAATCTAACTCAGGTCTCCTGCATTGCAGGTGGATTCTTTACCAGCTGAACCACCAGGGAAGCCCACATTCACATGATATCTGATTATATTTTTGAGTTTACAAACAGAGATAATGTTCTATTCTTCTCTGCACCTACAGCACATACAAAATACCTTTATCTTAAAGAGCAATCAGTTAATCTTTGTTCACTAGATTAATATTCTGTTTGTTCCTCCTTCCTATTTAGCACTAGCCTTTGAAAGAAAGAGCAACTCCATGGATTATACAGTCCGTGGAATTCTCCAGGCCAGAATACTGGAGTGGGTAGCCTTTTCCTTCTCCAGGGGATCTTCCCATCTCAGGAATCGAACCCAGGTCTCCTGCATTGCAGGCAGATTCTTTACCAGCTGAGCCGTTGAAAAGAGTTGGACACAGCTGAACAACTTTCATTTTCACTTTGAAAGAAAGAGCACAAAAATAATATGAATACTAATATTCTTGAGTGTTCTCTATCTTCTAAGCATTTTCCATGTACTATTTCTGCTGTATTAGCATACATGAGTTGAAACAAAACCTTAAGATTTTGCAAAATCATGCACTGAATATAAGCTGAAGATTAGAGAATTCAAATCATACACAATTTTGCAATCACAGAACCAACAAAAACAGTAATGAGGACTTCTAAGGTGGCTCAGTGGTAAAGAATCTGCCTGCCAATGCAAAAGACGCATGTAATGTGAGTTCAATCCCTGGGTTGGGAAGATCCCCTGGAGAAGGAAATGGCAACCCACTCCAGTATTCTTGCTGGAAAATTCCATGAACAGAGGAGCCTAGCAGGCTACAGTTCATAGATACTGTAAGTCCAAAGAGTTAGATACGATTGAGCAGACACACTAACAATTATACTAGGGCATAAGAAAGACAGGTTACCTTCCTAATAAGTAACAATATACTAAGGTAAATAAAGTATTTCACATTGAGATGAATAAAATTATGGGAGACTTGATATAAAGAGTAAAAGGAAGTGTGGTAGTTGTTTAGTTATGAAGATATGAGAAAAGTAATACAAATCTAATGGAACTGTGAAATAAGCATATCCAGGAAACAGTGTGCTATCAAACTGAGCAACACATGAGATGCCTGGGCATCGTGTACAATACTGCATTGTGTTAAGACTTACTATTTCCTGTTGCATATTTCATTTTGAGTATAGCTGCATTTATCTGGAAAAACAAAAAAATAAATTTAAAATGTTGATAAGAATTTAATATGGACCAACATAAATTCTTCTGGTATGTTATCTTAACATCTCTATTTACCAATTGCATGTAAGCTATTTTACATTACAGAAACTCATTAAGGTGCTGTATTTTATGAGTTAAGTTATTTTTTAAAAGTCTATTCACTTAAGAACCAGTTTTTATTATCATTTTACAGAGAAAATATCTTGAGAAAAATGTTTTGTAATATAACCATGGATCATAGCTAGTGAAATTGGAATCAGGGTTCCAATTTAGACCACTGGAGCACATAATCCTCACCCTTATCTATGAAGATGTGTTTGTCTTTTTGAATAGTTGCCTTTATACTGATGTTGTAGATATTGACATTGATATTTTAAAATTACACAATTCATATATCTGGAAAATATTTTAAAATTGCTACTTTATGTCCTCTGCTATATACAGAGCACAAGAACGTATAAAATTCAGCATGTCAATCCCATTCTTGTTTCTAAGGTCACGTTTTTTGAATTACATCATTTCAAAATCAAAATGCTAAAAGTGGTTTGTAATTTAATAATAGCTTTATGACACTCCAACCTCATTTGTCAAAATTCCATTCTTTGAGATATGCCCTCATATCTATGGAGATAAGCCCTTGAAAGCCATGTGTAAATTTTATAAACTTTTCTTCCCTGCCTTGAGCTACAGCTGGACACATTATTCAAGTAGAATAATCATAATCTTTCTCTGAAATTTAGAATTTCAATCCATAGTTTTCACTCACACTTTGATATGACTAGCATTATATTATATAAACTTAGGAAAAGTGGGGCAATCATACCCTATTATATAAATTTAAAAAGCAGAAAAATTAGTCTGCAATATTTACAAAGGAAGAGGTGTGCTTTCACAGTAATAAGGGATATGAGACAATATAATTGCATTTTCTTACATATTGATGATTTATTACTTCCTGGTCCATTCCAATATTTAGCTGATCTTTTGTTCTTAATTTATAAAAACTGCCTGCAATGCAGGAGGCCAGGGCTCAATCCCTGGGTCCGGAAGATCCTTTGGAGAGGGAAATGGCAACCCACTCCAGTATTCTTACCTGGGAAATCCCATGGACAGAGGATTCAGGAGGGCTACAGTCTGTGGGGTTGTAAGAGTCAGACATGACTTAGTAACTAAATTACAGCAACACACACATACACAATAAGAAAATATTATTTTATATACTAAATGTATTTTATATTTTACAAAATAAAAAAAATTTATATATAAAAATACACAAAATATTTCTTTCAAATATACATGTTTTTACTTTGGTAAAAGGTAATTTTTAAAAGGTAAAATATAATTTTATAATACTTCAGTGCAATAAAAGATTTTTTAGTGCAATGAAGATTTTTTTCAGTGCAATAAAAGACTATTTTGTTTGAAGATAAGTTACTTTATGGGATTTTAGAAGTTATCTTTGATACATTAAATAAAGAAATACTCACAAATATTTCTGGTTATTTTTGCTGGATTTTTACAGAAATTAATTATAATAGTTGGTAATAAAAACTGACCCTTTAAGTATTTTTATTTTTAAAAGGGCTTTAGAGGTCATCAATACTAAACATTTTATACAGATTTAAAAAATGGGATTTATCTAGACAGAAATCTGACACTGCTAATGTTTCCAATGGGGAAACTACTTTCTACTAGTATTTGCTATGTGTCTTCAATAATGGAATGACTGTTATAGAAAATTTGCATTAAAAAATGAAATTCTTAGGCTTCTTTGAAACTTACTTGTAGCCTCTCAAAATCTGTATACTTGTTAGGCTTTAGAGTAGTCATACTATTGATTATTTTTATTTAACTTAATGCCAAGCATTATCATATAGTACAATCAAGATAGAATGTAATTTTCTTCTAATACCAAGTTCAAATCTGACTTCTGTCCATTATAAGATAAAAAAACACAGAGACAGGGAAAGAAGAATGCATGATTTATTCCAATGCAAAACAAACAAAACAAAAGAACATAAAACTCTCCAAAGCTGACAAGGACATTTCCCAACAGTGGCAGGTAGTAGACATCTGTCAGAAGCAACAGTCAAGCAGTCTAAATGTGTGCTTTAAGACAGTGTTCACAACATAAAATGAGTCAATGAATTCAACCAAACAAGTTATTTTCTTCCTCTGTTTTAAGATGTTTTTCTATTGGCAGTGTGATTCTCCTCAAGCAGCTCTATAAGTAATAAGAACTTTAAGCAATTCAGAATCAAACTTATATTAGGATACACTGAACTTTTCTTGTTTTTAAATAATGAAACTGTTATGATAATCACTGAAGTCTACTACTTGTAACTTTGCTGTACAGAAAGCCTGTCTGTTGTATACAAGTGCAAGTGCTTGCTGCTGCTGCTGCTGCTGCTGCGAAGTCACTTCAGTCGTGTCCGACTCTGCAACTCCATAGATGGCAGCCCACCAGGCTCCCCTGTCCCTGGGATTCTCCAGGCAAGAACACTGGAGTGGGTTGCCATTTCCTTCTCCAATACATGAAAGTGAGAAGTGAAAGTGAAGTCGCTCAGACGTGTCTGACTCTTAGCGACCCCATGGACTGCAGCCTTATCTTCCCATAAATTTAGGAAACAATCCAAATTTGTGGTTAGATGTAGCATAGTTCTCTTTCTTAAATTTTGTGCCTTTATAATGTGTAGCATTTTATTCTACTTAATGATGAAGGCCTAAAGTACATAAACATTTCAATGGCTGGCTATGGTGTTTATTTGAAAGGCTGTTTATGCAAATTATGTATAAACTAATTTGAGTATGAATTTACTGTTAATTTTATAGCTAAAAATGTAATGTAATTGCCACAGTTTTGCCAAGCGGAATATTTTTAATGATATAAATAATTCTGAGTGAAAGAATATGTGAATTACACCGGAGGCTCTCTAGGCTTTTTCATATAGTATAAGCTATTGGGATGCTTTGAAGGTATCAATTTACTACCTAATGATATACTTTTATTAATATAATTAAAAACAAAAAATCAAAACAAATTTTATAAGAACTGGTAAAGTTCTAGTGTGATATAGAACCCATTTTTAAAAAATTCTTTATTTATTTTGCTATGTCAGGTCTTAAGTTCAGAATGTGGGATCTAGTTCCCTGATTGGGGAATTGAACCCAGTCCCCCCACAATGGGAGCTTGGAGTCGGCCACTGGACCACCAGAGAAGTCCTTAGAATTCATCTTAATAGCTCTTAATTTTACATATCATTGTCAAATAGGAAATTGCACTGAGTCAAGATTTTTTTAATGTATTTATTAATTTATTCATCGATTGATATTCACTTAATACATTTGTGCCAGACATTCTTCTAGTCCCTAGGGATACAGCAATGAACAAAGAAACATATCTCATGAAGTTTATATTCTAGCAGAAGAGAAAATGGGGGCGGCGAGTAAATAACTGTGCTGTTAGGTAGTAGTAAGTTCTCTGGAGAAAACTGATGTGGAAAGTCTGATAAAGCATAATAGGGTAGGAAGTATTTATTATTAAGTGAGGAACAGAGAAGTTTTAAGGATTGGGGGCAGGAGGAGAAGGGGACAGGAGGAAAAGGGTATGACAGAGGATGAGATGGCTGGATGGCGTCACCAACTCGATGGATGTGAGTTTGAGTGAACTCCGCGAGTTGGTGATGGACAGGGAGGCCTGGCATGCTGCGATTCATGGGGTTGCAAAAAGTCGGACACAACTGAGCTACTGAACTGAACTGAACTGAAGTAAAAAAAAAAAAAGGCATAAATTTTGAGTAAAAAATAATTTACAATGTTTTTAAGTAAAAAATATCCATCCAACTGGATGAAGATTAGGGACAAAATTTTTGGATAAAGTATTCCAAGAGAGGCAAAAGCCTTGGAAAAGTATAATATCTGGTATGCTTTCTGAACAGCAAAAAGACCAATATGGCTCAAGAAGAATAGTGATGGTGGTCAAATAACAAAAAATGATATCAAAGAGGAAACAAGGTGGGGAAGATAGGGAAGATTTGAACTTACATACAGTTTGGCTCTTCTCTAGGTGCAATGTAAAGAAGGTTTGCTGGGTGTGTACAAAGAGTCCCATCATATACTTTGACAGGATCACTGAAGTTGTGCTGAGGCTAGGGTGAAGTTAAGCAATGCTGAAGTAAGAGACCATTAATACAATGTAGGTAAGAGACGTAGATGAGATCTATGTAGTGATAATAAGTCAATTACAAATACATTTTACAGAGTCAACCAATTTTGCTGACAAATTGAATGAGAAATGTTTAGAAAGCAAGATGTCAAAAATACTCCAAGATTTTGGACTAAACCACTGGTGCACATTAACTGCTAATAATAACATTAGATAAAACTGTGGAAGTAATACTTTCATAAGATGGGGGGAGGTAGGATAAAAGAGTTTAGTTTTGAACCTGTTAAGTTTAAGATGCTTATTTGCTATGTGTATAATGATTTGAATTGATGGGGAACATTTTAAGTCTGAGATAATCTGACTTACATTTTATTTAACAGCATATCTAGTTTGCTAAGACTAGAAGAGAATGTAAAGGAAAAGTCCAAGCTAATGTTAGAAATAAGAAATTGGCTGTTATAATGTAAGTATCAAACACAATGAATACATCATCCATTTCCAACTAAACTACAAAAGTCAGAAATATATTGGTTACTATTGAGATCTGAAAAAAAAAAAAAAAACAATAAACATGTCTTAAACTAAAGATTCAAGTTGAAAACTTTTTATAAAATAACCTCTACAGGAAACCAATAGTATTCAAAAAGACCAAGCCCCTATTATTTACATTGTTCATAATTCTGACTAGCATTTGTAACATATGTTCAGAGAGAGAGAGAGATCAGAGATCAATTGCTCAGTCGTGTCCGACTCTTTGCGACCCCATGAATAGCAGCACGCCAGGCCTCCCTGTCCATCACCAACTCCCGGAGTTCACCCAGACTCACGTCCATCGAGTGAGTGATGCCATCCAGCTATCTCATCCTCTGTCGTCCCCTTCTCCTCCTGCCCCCAATCCCTCCCAGCATCAGAGTCTTTTCCAGTGAGTCAACTCTTCGCATGAGGTGGCCAAAGTACTGGAGTTTCAGCTTTAGCATCACTCCTTCCAAAGAAATCCCAGGGCTGATATCCTTCAGAATGGACTGGTTGGATCTCCTTGCAGTTCAAGGGACTCTCAAGTGTCTTCTCCAACACCACAGTTCACCAGCACACAAATGATCATGCTGAAGTTTATTCAAAATGGTATTATATAGGGTACAATAGAGTTTAAAGTTATCTCACTTTAGAAGTTAGGTTTGTCTAAGGAGGTTGAGTGTTTCATCCACCTCAATTCTCTGGGGAAATTTTAAGGGGATTGAATAAAACCAAGTACCAAGCTGACAAGTAAAAGAGCCTCAAATAGTTCTGATCTTGAAAGCTATTGATTTATAACTTGATTACCAAGGATAAAATATCACATTTTCCAAAGATTATTCATCCATCAATAACACCAAACAATATACCAAATATGGGGATTTCTTATTAGGTAGGAAGTTAGGCATGAGCAAGGAGGAGTAGCCTAGCTGAAAAAGATTCAAGATAATTTCTAAAGCCCACCCAAATACTGCTCCAGTGTGCCCAGGAGAGTGCACAGATATACTACAAAATAACCACAGAGACTTTTCCAACTCCAGTGCATGCTCCCTAGGCACTAGCACAAACTATCCACTGGGGTTTCTCTAACTCCTGCACATTCTCTACTTGATGCACAGCTGTGTGCTCAAGTGACCTCAGACATCCAGGAGCCCATTAAGGGTTCATAAATGTTCTATACATATATACACCTGACTAAAACAGACTCTATTATGCATGAAAGACATGCACAATACAGCCCATTGTTATGTAACTTGAAACTGTCAATCAAAACTGTTAGTCCATAGCCACCTAGATGAACACATAAAACCCTGTCTTGAAAAATTCATCATTTCCACTCCAGTGTTTCTCTTGGCTTGGACCACCTCTCCCTTGAGACATTCTCTCTGTTCTTTTCTTAATAAACTTGTTTTCACCTCAGTTAAGACCTCAGATTCTTCTTTATGTCCTTACCAAGAACTGAGACCCACAGGGAGGTCCTCTTTCGGGTCCCCCGGTAACATTTCTTAAGTCATCTTTAACCTCTACAAGTTTTTACTTTGACTGTATTTTTATACAGTTGAGTGAGTGACTTAAGTCAGTCTAGTAATAAATTGGGTTAAAAGCTTTTTTTTTTTTTTTTAAAGGAGTGAGTTTTATGGTATGTGAATAATATCTCAAAGTTATTTTTCAAAAGACTCATGGAGAGAAAATGGAGAGTTTCAGCCTCCGCCATCTCAGAAATCAGATCCTACATCTTCAATCCCACCAAAGACTGCCCAGTGAAACCAAAAATCAACCCTGAACAAGCCCCTGGTGGCTTTACCACCATATCCACTATACCCAACACTAAAGAAGCAGCAGCTTAGGAAGACAGGAGATAATATTCCAAAGACTCTCCACCCAACAGCAGCTCATGTCTTAGCACGTAAAGTTATATCCCAGCCCTGCATACATCTCTCCATATCCCAAACAGCAGAAACCTCAAAGAAGCAATTTGGGTGCACTAGACAACCCAGAAAAGCCTCCTCTTGGGAGGGAGAAAAAAAAAAAAAGTGTCCTTGGGGCAGAGCAAGGCCACTGCCAGTCATGAGCTGTAACCAGAACAGAAGGTCTGTGGCCCGGTCCCCAACTCCACCCCCAACACCTGACTGATCCTCCGGTCGAGTCCTTTCAACAGGAGAAGGAATGGCAGCTGGGGAAGAGCTCCCATAAGAGCAGCAACAGCTCCACCTAAGCTTCTTAGAAGACCAAGGGTAAAATAATGTTCACCTCTAGAAGGAAGTGTAGATCCACCTCTAACTAGGAAACCCCTGAAACCGCCCAACACTCTCTTCTAATCACACAGTCTTGTGATACATCAATAGATCAATCAATAAACCACCCAAAGGTGTTTATATATAAACCCAAAGGTGGTTTATACATTGGGGTAGGGAAGAGATCATCAGATTAAAGGTCAGAAGGCCTGGACCCTAATCTGGATCCTCTGTTCAAGTGCCCAGACAACCAAGGAAGCCAACAGGCTGCCACTCAGCCTCCTTGACTTTCAACACTGCCAGAGGACCACACAAGTTCAAAACAACCTTTAAAAAACAGGGCTTTCCAGTGCTCCCCTTTACCTTTGAGAAGAACCTGGGACTCAGAAAGAGCAGCCTGGCCCAGATCACACTGCAGGCCTGGACTATCCAGAGCATCTGGAGGCCTGCCGTTCACAGTCATCGGGGCTTAGGGTACCCTCAGCAAACCCCCATTCAGTCAGTCGCTGCTCTGGATAACAAGGCTATGACCAGAGAGGGACGGCCCTGGGCCTGGATCACACCTCCAGCCCCGGCCATGCTAGTGTCTCCTCTACTGGGATGCAAATCCTGGGAACAGACTGGTTAGTCAGCCCAGGTAGCCTACAGAGGTACTTGCATAAGGGGTGAAGGTAGGGGGTTCAATGGATGCCCTAACCCAGCGCCCCCTGAATAGATGGTACACTGGGGATAAAGAGGAATGGTTAGGTACCCAGCGTTTACCCAGGGGTCCACTGTCCCTGCAGAAAGACTGAGGCTGGGAGGATGGCTGCCGAAACTTACCAGGCAAGGCGCAGCCAAGGCAGGGTTGATGGTGTGCAGGGCGGCAGGGGAGCTAGAACAAGTAGGTGTTCCCCTCGTTGAGTATTAAGTTTCCTTGCTCCTAGCCTGGACAACCACGGCCAATAGCTGTGAAGTCACTTCTCTGTGCTCCGCCCACCCGGATTAAAGGAGCCTCGGTGCTTCAGGTTTTTAGCCCACACCTGACCCCCTCCCCCACCTCCCACCACTGGAAGGAGAGCTGTATGGCTGGCTCCATGGTCTCCACAGCTAGAGCAAACAGGTCAGGCAGCCCACCGACGGGGCTGCCAAAGGCTCTCTGTCCGCTTTCACTCATTTACCCTGAGAAATTCAAAAGACTTCTATTTAGATTTACTATTGCTTTCTTGAAAACAGTTGGTTTCAAAGTACTCCCTATTAAGCCAAGAATACAGACCTGAAAGGCAGTCTTTACATATTTAGTGTGTTTAGAAATTATGTTGGCTACATTGGTCTCTCAGGCTACCTAATTACCACTGATTACACCCAGCCTTGGTAAACAAACTTAGGTGCCAGACAATTAAAAGGTTCTCCATTGGAGTGTGCAAGAAATTACACCCTCCTTTGCTCATGATGCTTGCTAGAAGTTCGGCAAAGGAATTATGCTGGATTTCTTTAAAAGGAACCAAAACAATACGCTTCAAGGAAATAAAGTCTATTAGCTTGAATCAGTGCTGTTTTGGCAAATAAGAACTGAGAAATGTGGATGGAAAGGATCATGACGCTGATAGAAGGGGCTGCATTAGCTAAATAGCTAAGTAACTGAGCTATTGATCACGATCTATTTTCCACTCTTCCTGGACACATTGTTATGCAATTCACCTTGCTCCCTTTTGTAGGTATTCCTTAGCAGAGTGAGTTGTCATTGTTTCCACTGCTTCACCTACATTTTGAAGGACTGGAATCTCCTTAAATGGACTGTTACCTAACTTAGAAATTCTAGGGAAAAAAAGTAATTGTCAAAACCTAAATCCCAAAATACCTCCCTGCTCTTTCCCAAGAAGATACTTGAATCCACAAGTATCCATGTATAACGAAGTTTGAGTCTTAACACACAAAAAAGTAATTATTAAACACTGAACTCAAATTAAAAAATGTAACATTAATCAGTTTCTAAGTACTTAACCGTTCCCACTCCTTTTCAGTGGAGGGGAGTGATAAAGAAAGTGCACAGGTGGAACTGAAGTATTCAAGAGCACGTAGTCATCAGATGTGAAAGGAGACCTGCTATGATCAGTAGGGCAAATAATTGTCCTTAAATTAAATGTAGAATTATTTTCCACAAAAATTCTATTAGTATAATCCTAATATATAAATATGTATAAATATATATTTGTGTATTACAATTTTTAAAACCTTATATTAACTGAATTAAAAAAGATTATCAATGTGTTAAACACATAATAAATATAAATTTGGCTATACCTGAAAATTTTAATACTTGATCACATTTATATTACATTGGCCAAGGATGTCATTCTCAAGTTAGAAAAAATTTATTGGCTAATTCTAACCCAAAACAGAGATAAAGAGATTCTTGGAGAACCATGACAGTTTTTTTCCTCCACATTGGAAAGAATTAGGTAGGGATGACACTGAGCTACCGATTACACAGCACAGTCCATCTCCTCACAAACTGAGGAAATAATGTGCATCTCCATATATATATATATATATATATATATATATATGTAGAGAGAGAGAGAGAGAGAGAGAGGAAATGGCAACCCACTACAGTATTCTTGCCTGGGAAATCCCCTGGACAGTGAAGCCTGATGGACTACAATCCACCCGGTCACAGAGTTAGACATGACTGAGTGACTGAACACACACACACACACACACACATATGTATAAGTGTGTGCATGCTGCATGTTAAGTCTCTTCAGTAGTGTCTGACTCTGTGTGACCCTATGGACTGTAGTCTACCAGGCTCCTTTGCCCATGGGTTCTCCAGGCAAGAATACTGTTGCCATGCCCTTCTCCAGGGATCTTCCCAACCTAGGGATATAACCCGTATCTCAAGCATCTCCTGCATTGTAGGCAGATTCTTTACCACTGAGCCAAACATGAAGCCTGTATATGTGTATATATATTTATATTTATTATACATATTTTATAGAGAGACATAAAAGATATACTACATATATAAGATACACATGTAAATATTATATATATTATATTTGACCTAATAGACAGTAACAACATGCTTCCACCTAATATGATATAACTCTTTCATACCACCAGTCATGCTTACTTCTCTCATAAAAGCAGGCATACATTCCTATATGCCAATTTATCAATTCATATTTATTCCTCTTCTAGCTCATTTACAATCTGAATGAGCCATTCTGTCTAAAAAGGAATGAAGTACTGAAAAATATGATGACTCATAACTGAATTCTTATGTAAGAGTAACAATGAGACAAAAGTAAATAAAAAAAATAATTGGTTTCATGTACTTCATAACCATTAACACACACATGCACATGTTGACATATACACATATACGTATGCTGTGCTGTACTTAGTCACTCAGCCATCTCTGTCTCTTTGTGACCTCATGAACTGTAGCCTGCCAGGGTCCTCTGTCTATGGGGATTCTCCCAGAAAGACTATAGGTGTAGGTTGCCATTTCCTTCTCCAGAGGATCTTCCTAATTCAGGGGTCGAACCCACATCTCCCACATTGCAGACAGATTCTTGACTGTCTGAGCTACCAGGGAAGCCCAAGAATACTGGAGTGGGTAGCCTATCCCTTATCCAGAGGATCTTCCCACCCAGGAATGAACTGAGGTCTCCTGCATTGCAGGCAGATTCTTTACCAGCTGAACTACCAGGGAAGTCCATATATATATAAAAGCAGTTGGCTTCCCAGGTGGTACTAGTGGTAAAGAACACACCTGCCAATGCTGGAGACATAAGAGATGTGGGTTCAGTCCCTGGGTTGGGAAGGTCCCATGGAGGAGGAAATGGCAACCCAATCCAGTTATTCTTGCCTAGAGAATCCTATGGACAGAGGAGCCTGGCTGGCTATACAGTCCATGGGGTCGCAAAGAGTTGGACACAACTGAAGTGGTTTAGCACGCATGTACATATAGGTAAAGCAAAGAATAAATTTGTGTGGCAATTTCTAGTGAATAATATGGGGTACAGTGAGACATACCTATATCCACCATTTAGTTTTCTGATCTATATATATATATATATATACTAACTGTGAAGAAATAATGCTATTTGTTGCTGGTTTAGATACACTACTGCTTGGGACTAAAACTAAGCAGTCAAACATTATCCAATTTTCCTTTCAGGCCATCTGCTTTATGTAGCACCTAGTAAAACAAATGAATTCTTTGACCTAGATACTATTGCCTTGAATTATAACAAGTTACATTTAGCAACAAGCTTCATTTTAGAAGCAATGGTGTATGGAATGTATTCTATGAATAAATATGTTAGGGTTATAGCAAGAGCACTGTGGATAAAGGAAAAAATATAATAGTATCTTAACATATGACTTCTTAAATGGTAGAATAAGGATCTCAGCAGAATAACAATTTAACTGCTGAGTATTATAAAAGTGTTCAAAATATATATATATATATATATTTTAAATCTCTGGAAATTGGCCTAAGGGCATATAATAAATAAAGAAATGTGAACGTGAAACATGAAAATATATTACATCTTGAAAAGGATGGTGAAAGTCTGTGGCTTCTGAGGTATGATCTACCATCTTTGGCTTTCCTGGTAGCTCAGCAGTAAAGAATCTGTCTGCATGCCAATGCAAAGAGTCAGACAGGACTTAGCAACTAAACAATAACCAATGTCTTACCACATGTCCCTCCCTCATTGTTTCCCTGTTATGGAAAATCTATCCCAGACCCCTCATTGTTTCCCTGTTATGGAAAATCTATCCCAGACCCCTCATTGTTTCCCTGTTATGAAAAATCTATCCCAGACATACGCAGCCACAAATACCAAGACTCCCCTGATCTTCCCTGGTGGTTCAGATGGTAAAGCATCTGCCTACAATGAAGGAGACCTGGGTTCATTCCCTGGGTTGGGAAGATCTCCTGGAGAAGGAAATGGGAATCCACTCCAGTATTCTTGCCCAGAAAATCCCATGGATGGAGAAATCTGGTAAGCTATAGTCCATGGGATCGCAGAGTCGGACATGATTGAGCAACTTCACTTCACTTCTGTCCTTCAAACTCCCTTTCTCAGTATACAGGTTCAGGCTATTGTTTCTTTCTTTTTCTTTCTTTCTTTCATTTTAATTGAAGGATAATTTGCTTTATAATATCATGTTGGTTTTTGCCATATATCAACATACATCAGCATTAGGCATACGTGTGTCCCCTCCCTCTTGAACCTTGATCTCTGTGTTGTAGAGGCTCTACTCACAGAGGCATGGCTGAGGGAGCGGTTCTTTATCCCAGTCAAGTCCGTACTTATAGAGCAGAAATCTTACTCTAAACACATCAGACAGAAAACACTAGAATTCCATATCTTCCTTTCCAATAAAATACTCCCCTTTCCCCTGGCAACCACAAATCTGTTATGTCTGTGAGTTTATTTCTGTTTTATGGGTAAGTTCATTTGTGTCATATTTAGATTCCATGTATAAGTGTTTTCACATGATATTTGTCTTGCTTTTCTCTGACTTATTTCACTTAGTATGATCATCTCTAGGACCATCCAAGTAGCTGCAAATGGCATTATTTAATTCTGTTTTATGGATGAGTAATATCCTATTGTATATTTGTAGCACAACCCCTTTATCCATTCACCTATCAGTGGACATTTGGTGGTTTTCATGTCTTGGCTATTGTAAACAGTGATGTTATGAACATAGGGGTGTAGTTATCTTTTTAATTATAGCTTTGTCTGGGTATATGCCCAGGAGTGGGATGGCTAGATCATATGGAATCTCTATTTTTACTCCATAGTCACTGCACCAATTTACATCCCCAGTAACAGTGCAGGAGGGTTTCCTTTTCTCCACACATTATCCAGCATTTGTTATTTGTATACTGTTTAATGATCGCCATTCTGACTGGTGTGAGGTGGTACCCCACTGTAGTTTTGATCTGCGTTTCTTTATGTTGAACATCTTTTCATGTAGCACTGATTTCCTTGACATGATATCTAGAGCAGATTAAGCAAAGCGGGGGTTCAGGATGGTGGGACACATGTACACCCATGGCTGATTCATGTTGATATATGACAAAAACCACCACACTATTGTAAAGTAATTATCCTCCAATTAAAATAAATAAATGTAAAAAAAGAAAAATATATAATTTTCAATTTATCAAGTTTTTAAATTAAAACTTTAAAAAGGATAATCATAAGTAAGTGACAAGACAAACCACATGAAGGAAGAAAATATTTTTAAATTATGTATCTAATAAAGAAAGTTGTATCCAGAATATAAAGCAAAATTTTAACTCAATTTTTTAAATGGTTAAAAGATTGGAATAGATCTATTTCCAAAGAGGTTACACTTATGGCCAACATAAAGTGATATTGAATGTGATTAGTGATTAGAGAAATGCAAATAAACATCACAATAAATTCCATTTCACATCCACTGGATAGCTAAAATAAAAAAGAAGGACAAAAATAAGTGTTGAGGATGTTCAGAAATTAGAACCATCAAGCATTGCTGGTGGGAATGTGAAATATTCTGAAACAAAATTGTGATTGTCGTTGCAAAACCATGTGAATATACTAAAATCATTGAATGGTATAGGTGAATTATATGATATGTTAATTAAAACTCAAGTGTAATGTTAAGTATTAATTACTAAAAAGAAAAAAAGGTAAGGATATTCCAACAAAGGTAAAAATGTCATTGAAGGAAATGGTTGAGTGTAATCAACCTCCTTTCATATGACTTGCTTTTCCTCTATGGAATGGTGCCATATTAGGAATTTATTATAGTTTCTACTGTTAGGTATGACTAGATCAGCCTTCTTGAATGCAAATTATTGTTATTGCCCTCAGATATAACCTCCCTATTGTCAGCACATTGAAATGAGTCTATTAAACAAAATAGAGAGAGCTGTAGAAGATGAATGGAGGAGCCTTGTAGGCTGCAGTCCATGGGGTCGCTAAGAGTTGGACACAACTGAGTGACTTCACTTTCACTTTCATGCATTGGAGAAGGAAATGGCAACCAACTCCAGTGTTCTTGCCTTGAGAATCCCAGGGACAGGGGAGCCTGCTGGGCTACCATCTATGAGGTCACACAGGGTCGGACATGACAAGCAACTTAGCAGCAGCAGCACTCTTTTGAGAAACAAGCATCCTCAATTTGCCAAATTTAGAGGACCATTCACATAATTATTCCCCAGACCTCTTTATCATGAAATTCCAATCTTGCTCCTTTCAAGTCCTTGACCATTAGTCAAATTGTTAGATACAGTTCATGGGTTAATGTAGATTTATACTTAGTGCTCTCTCAAGATAACAATAGCCACCAAACGTGTAGTGTAAAGTTTATCCTACTTAGGAAGATTTCCTTACATGATTTGAGATATTTCTTCCCCTCATTCCTTCCTGGCAGGCTTGTTTTGTTTATTGTGTCACATGTACTTTGGTCAAAAGGCACAACTTCTTTCAGGTGGCCCAATTTGCCTACAAAACTCATGTCTCTCTCTCTTTCTCTTATATACTCATATCCATAAATATCCAGTCAGATAATCTTTCTCATCCTTCATATTACTCCTTCAATGCAGTGAGAGGTAGCAGCCTCCTGCTAGTATTCTTTCCAGGATTCCTCATTCCTCCCTGTGCTTTTCTTAAATATTCCCCTCACATTCTAAACATCTTTGAAAACAATAAAATTCAGCATGCTTTCTCCCTCATAATAGAAACCTGAAGGATATAACTGAATATTATCATTGCATTTCAGTAGTTTATAATGTTACTAATAAAATACTATTTTAATTTTTATTTGCTTGTTAGTCTTGCTGTTTTTCATTTTATTGATGTTATATTTTTTTTCTTTTTTTTTCTAATTTTATTTTATTTTTAAACTTTACATAATTGTATTAGTTTTGCCAAATATCAAAATGAATCTGCCACAGGTATACATGTGTTCCCCATCCTGAACCCTCCTCCCTAATACTAATGTTGTAGTATTACTTCCTATATTGTGGACTTCTCAGGTGGTACCAGTGGGAAAGAATCTGCCTGCCAGTGCAGGAGACACAAGAGATGTGGGTTCGATTCCTGGCTCAGGAAGATCCCTGGAGGAGGAAATGGTTACCCACTCTAGTATGCTTGTCTGGAAAATTCCATGGGCAGAAGAACCTGGCAGGCTACAGGCCCTGGGGCCACAAAGAGATGCAACTGAGCGACTGAGTACACATTTCCATATTATAGCATAACTCAGATTCGTTTTACTATTGCTGTGGACAACTTTTGTTTTTGTTTTGGCAAGTATTCAAGGATGTTTTAATGACAAAATTAATAGACTGCAGAATCTTTAGTTCTGAAGTCTGCCTAAGCTTTTGTTTGTCTGCACAAACATTTGTGCTTGAGACAGGTGTCCAAAGTTTCAGCATAAGTTCATCTATCTGTTACCGCAAAAGGTGTTGTGCAGGTTATCAGTAAAAAAATCAGACAAATAAAAGCAGATTTATCCAACAATGCTACAAACATTAGAAGCCATATGCTCCCTAGAAGAAATAGCACCAACTATCCCAAGAGAAATTTCATCTTTACAGAATGTGTCTAATATTATAGAGTAAAAGCTAATTACTGCTTCCTACAGTGAAAGGTAGGTATTTATTGGTTGTGACTTCCTACAATGTCCAATTTCTCTGCCTAAATATAAGACTGCCACTAAATTTTCTCATCTCATAGGAAAGAAAATGTTTTGATCTTGATAATGAAAAGTTTATTATACCTAGAGATAGTGCAGCAAGATGAACCGTTCAGGGAGCAGATAACCTCAGGCTGATGCAAGCCTTGGCTGTGTTTTTCCTTTGATATGTAACTGGGGAAAGTAATTTTATCATTTGAAAAGTGAGAATTTCCACTTGCAAATTTGTTTTCCAGACTAAAGTAAATAATAGACAAAACTGAAAAGTATTTTATATATCAAAATATAGTAGCAATTCAGTGGTAGAACAAATATTTATGCCAATATTGAGTACAGTAGTCATTAAATTAAAATTAGGAGTTATTTTGGAACTATTTTCCAAAAATATACTATTTTAGATCTGAATTTTTAATGCAAATATTATAGGTCAATATCTCTATGATGAAAGTAGTTCCTAACATAATCATAAGACTTTAAATAAAATTATTCTATTTAGAGATTTTCTTAATATATTTTACACTGATATCTAAATCATAGGACTTTAAGTTGTAAAAAGTAGAGACTCAGTGACAAATAGTTTGAAAAATAAGAATATATATTAAGGAAGAATAATGTTTTCTATAAGCTTGCTTTTGTTTATACCTTTACTAAATAAATACTTGAAAGTTGTTCAGTTCAGTTCAGTTCAGTAGCTCAGTCGTGTCCGACTCTTTGTGACCCCATGAATCGCAGCACGCCAGGCCTCCCTGTCCATCAGCAGCTCCCGGAGTTCATTCAGACTCACGTCCATCGGGTCAGTGATGCCATCCAGCCACCTCATCCTCTGTCGTCCCCTTTTCCTCCTGCTCCCAATCCCTCCCAGCATCAGAGTCTTTTCCAATGAGTCAACTCTTCGCATGAGGTGGCCAAAGTACTGGAGCTTCAGCTTTAGCATCATTCCTTCCAAAGAAATCCCAGGGCTGATCTCCTTCAGAATGGACTGGTTGGATCTCCTTGCAGTCCAAGGGACTCTCTAGAGTCTTCTCCAACACCACAGTTCAAAAGCATCGATTCTTCGGCACTCAGCTTTCTTCACAGTACAACTCTCACATGCATACATGACCATCGGAAAAACCATAGCCTTGACTACATGGACCTTTGTTGGCAAAGTAATGTCTCTGCTTTTCAATATGCTATCTAGGTTGGTCATAACTTTTCTTCCAAGGAGCAAGCGTCTTTTAATTTCATGGCTGCAATCACCATCTGCATTGATTTTGGAGCCCAGAAAAATAAAGTCTGGCACTGTTTCCACTGTTTCCCCATCTATTTCCCATGAAGTGATAGGACCAGATGCCATGATCTTCGTTTTCTGAATGTTGAGCTGTAAGCCAACTTTTTCACTCTCCACTTTCACTTTCATCAAGAGGCTTTTAGTTCCTCTTCACTTTCTGCCATAAGAATGTAATAAATTTTAAAATTATATTTATGTTCTAAGTACAACTTATCCAAACTGAAAATTTCACATCAAGAGGGATCAGATATATTTAGACAAGAAAAAAAGAACAGGACAAAACAAAATGTTTTCTCTAAGAAAAGATGCTGAAAAGTGTCTTTGTGACCATAATTTCTGTACATAGTACATATGAGAAATTAGCTTCTAAAACAAAATGAAACACTAAAAGAAAGGTAACATTAATTTGCTGTCACAAATACAAATTGTAATTACTGTTAATGTGTTGTGTTCATGTTCAGTTACTTTAGTCGTGTCCAACTCTTTGTGACCCTAGGAACTGTAGCCCACTAGTCTCCTCTCTATGTGGGATTCTCAAGGCAAGAATGCTGGAACGGGTTGCTATTCCCTCTTCCAGGGGATCTTCCAGACCCAGGGATGGAAGCTGTATCTCCTGCAGCTCCTGCACTGCCTGAGGATCCTTTACTGCTGAGCAACCAGGGAAGTCGGTTAATGGCTCATATGGCACTAAAAAAAAGTGGAATCAAACACATTCAAGAATATTTTAATTTTCAGAAAACTAGTATATATGTAAGATAAATTCAAAATTTGATTTTACTTCTAGTAAAATTATTTTATAACATGAATAACAAAAATATCCATCAACATTTTTATACACATAGTATACACTAATATTTATTTAGCACAGAAACAAGAAACTACAGCTGACAGACTAAACCTAGTGCTCCACTGATTTTGTAAAGTTTTATTGAAACACAGGAACGTTACTCATTTAAATATTGTTAATGGCTGCTTTCCTATTCCAAAGGCAGAGTAGAGAGTACATCAGAGACTAAAAGGCATATGAAGTCTAAAATATTTACTATATAGCCTTTCACAAAAAAGTCTGCCAAAACCTGATTTAGGATTTTGTCTAGAACATAGTGGGCTTCCCTGGGGTTCAGTGCTAAAGAATCTACCTGCCAATCCAGGAGAGGCAGGTTTGACTCCTGCGTCAGAAAGATCCCCTGGAGAAGGAATGCCAACCCACTCCAGTATTCTTGCCTGGGAAATCCCACTGACAAAGGAGGCTGTTTGTGCTACAGTCCACAGGGGTCACAAAAGAGTCAGGCACAACTTGGAGATGCACAACTTAGAGACTAAACATTAACAATAACAACTAGAACATAAGAAAAATTAAAATTTTTTCTGAGGCCAAAAATATTTAATGAGGTAAAACATCTGAATGTAAAGGCTGAGAATCAGACTCAACAGAAAACTTTCATAAAATAATGTAGTATGGAAAAACATTTTTTGGAAAAGCAGTATTACACTACATATAAACAGCAGTAGAAATGTGGAAACAGGTAAGGTAAGGTGAAGTTGCTCAGTCGTGTCTGACTCCTTGCGACCCCACAGACTGTAGCCAACCAGGCTCTTCCATCCACAGGATTTTTCAGGCAAGAGTACTGGAGTGGGTTGCCATTTCCTTCTCCAGAGGATCTTCCAGAACTGGGGATCAAACTCAGGTCTCCTGCATTGTAGACAGACACTTTACAGTCTGAGTCACCAGGGAAGTCTCTAGAAATGTGCAAAGATTTTCTTATAATCATTATTCTCTTGAAAATCTATTGTGAAAAACTTGAATTGTGTAAAAGGCACTAAAATGTTCCTAATATCAGTATTTTTTACATTTATAAAAATGTTGAAAAGGTAAAGATAAATATCATATTCTAATGCATATATACAGAATCTAAAAAAATGGTACTGAAGTTTATTTACAAGGCAGCAACAGAGAAAGAGTCATAGAGAATAGACTTATGGTCATGGGGATAGGGGAGGAGAAGGTGAAATGTATAGAAGGAGTAACATGTAAACTTATATTACCATATGTAAAATAAATAGCAAGCGGGAATTTGCTGTATGGCTCAGGAAACTCAAACAGAGGCTCTGTATCAACCTAGAGGGATGGGATGGAGAGGGAAAAGGGAGGGAGGTTCAAAACGGAGGGTGTATTTGTATACCTATGACTGACTCATGTTGAGGTTTAACAAAACAAAATTCTGTAAAGCAATTATCCTTCAACAAAAAAAACAACAAAAAATTAAAAAAAAGAGAAAATCTGTATTAGCCACTATATTAGTATATAGCCACTATGAATTACACATACTAATAATACATAATAATGCTGCTACTGCTGCTGCTGCTAAGTCGCTTCAGTCGTGTCAAACTCTGTGTGACCCCATAGATGGCAGCCCACCAGGCTCCCCCGTCCCTGGGATTCTCCAGGCAAGAATACTGGAGTGGGTTGCCATTTCCTTCTCCAACGCATGAAAGTGAAAAGTGAAAGTGAAGTCGCTCAGTCGTGTTTGACTCTTAGCGACCTCACGGACTGCAGCCTACCAGGCTCCTCCATCCACTGGATTTTCCAGGCAAGAGTACAGGAGTACAGTGGGTTGCCATTGCTTTCTCCGTAATAATGCTACATATAAATAAATATAGTCACTGATTTTATATAATCAATAATTTTATGTAATTCAATGATTATAACTATAAAAACAAATAAAATAGAATGATTATGGTACTTTTGAAGCTAGTGACTTTACGTATTTCTTCCCCTCTATTTCCCAAAAGTTCTGTTATATACTTAAGATTATTCTTAAAATAATACTTTTATATTATAAAGTTTTAATACTTTATATGAATTGCATATATTTATGTACATTAACATTTTGGTTACATTACATTTAGTTTCACAAAATCTTGCTCTTAGACACAAATTTAGATTAACTAGCCTAATCTTCCAATCTAATTTGATACCTTTTTCTGGATAGCTACTTGCAAAGGAGTTTTCCATCCTTCCCTTTATCAGTTCTGTGGAAAGAACTTAAACTCAAATACCAATATCTTAAGCTAGAAAATAAATCTCCCTTCAATGTAACTATCTACTTAATTAATCTTATGGTGCTTATTTTCCAAAATGATGACCTTTTACATTATGAGATTAAAAGAGTTTATATATCCTCAAGTATTTCAGTTTCCTATCTATAACATCAGTGTATTTCAAGACATGCTCCATGCATTTAATAGAGGTTTTGATGAGTGTCCACAGGCTTCACTCATGTCTCTGGGAAATGCAGGTGACAGATAGCATAAACGTCACTACTATGAACCATTTCTTCAAACTTGATATTATTGATAAACCCCATTTATTGTTTTAGGATGCTTGGGATATGATTTTGTCTTCAGAAGGACTGGATTCATGTGCTTTAGTGTGTATTCATATTTGTTGTGTGGTTCTGTAAATAAGAATGTAATTTTTCTTTTTTTTTCTTCTTTGTGACACATGAGGTTATCTTAAATGAAAGAGAGACAATTGAATCGTTATAAATTACAGAAATAGGAACATGGCTGCAAATATCAGATGTATTTACTTGGTTTAGATATCTGCCCTTAAAGTCCTAAAGGGTACTTCTTAAATCAGAGACATTTGTAAATGGAAAATTGTTAATTGATAAGCCTAAAACCCATAGTATAAAATAAAGTTACTTTCAACTGCAAATATTTTTCCCTATAGACATGGAGCAAAAAATTAAAAACAACTTAAGAATCATCATGGATCCAATATTCATTCTCATTGCTTTATGCTAAGATATTGAAAGAAAAAAAAAAATCTTTTGGCTAGCCTCTTATATGGCCTCATTCTTTTTCCTGTCATTAAAAAAAAAACAAGCCATTAGTATATGCTTTCAATTTCTGTTTCTGTAATGAAATATAGCCTGTTGTGTTTTGCTACCAAAACCATTAAAAATTGTGTTCTTACTTTTTTGTTTAAAAGTGTTAAGCCTTTAAGTGTGCAAATTTTGCCTTAATTAAAAAGACGCAAATGCATCATTCTAGTGCTTGCAAAGGCATTGTATTGGTGTTACTCTAGACATGCAATTAAAATAGAAATAACTGAGATGCAAAATCACTTTGTATACATACATATTTTTATTTTGCTTTTCATCAAGCAAATATTTTATTGACTTGTGGAAATCATGGGAAAAAGTATTGCTCTAAAATAATCCTATACAATTTTTTTAATATAAATAGATTTTTTAAAGAATCTTAATTCACTATTTGGGTAAACTTCAATTCAGTTCAGTCACTCAGTCAATGTCTGACTCTGCAACACCATGGACTGCAGCATTCCAAGGCTCCCTACTCAAACTCATGTCCATTGAGTCAGTGATGCCATGCAACCATCTCATTGTCTAGCATCCCCTTCTCCTGCCCTCAATCTTTCCCAGCATCAGGATCTTTTCAAATGAGTCAACTCTTCCCATCAGGTGGCAAAAGTATTGGCTTTTCAGTTTCAGCATCAATCCTTCCAGTGAATATTCAGGACTGATCTCCTTTAGGATGGGCTGGTTGGATCTCCTTGCAGTCCAAGGGACTCTGAAGAGTCTTCTCCAACACTACAGTTCAAAAGCATCAATTCTTCAGCACTCAGCTTTCTTTATAATCCAACTCTCACATCCATACATGACTACTGGAAAAACCATAACTTTAACTAGACGGACCTGTGTCAGCAAAGTAGTATCTCTGCTTTTTAATATGCTTTCTATGTTGGGAATACCAGACCACCTGACCTGCCTCTTGAGAAACCTATATGCAGGTCAAGAAGCAAAAGTTAGAACTGGACATGGAACAACAGACTGGTTCTAAATAGGAAAAGGAGTACATCAAGGCTGTACATTGTCACCCTGCTTGTTTAACTTATATGCAGAGTACATTATGAGAAACGCTGGGCTGGAAGAAGCACAAGCTGGAATCTAGATTGCTGGGAGAAATATCAATAACCTCATATATGCAGATGACACCACCCTTATGGCAGAAAGTGAAGAGGAACTCAAAAGCCTCTTGATGAAAGTGAAAGAGGAGAGTGAAAATATTTGCTTAAGGTTCAACATTCAGAAAACTAAGATCATGGCATCTGGTCCCATCACTTCATGGGAAATAGATGGGGAAACAGTGGAAACAGTGCCAGACTTTATTTTTGAGGGCTCCAAAATCACTGCAGATAGTGACAGCAGCCATGATATTAAAAGACGCTTACTCCTTGGAAGGAAAGTTATGACCAACCTAGATAGCATATTCAAAAGCAGAGACATTACTTTGCCAACAAAGGTCCATGTAGTCAAGGCTATGATTTTTCCAGTGGTCATGTATGGATGTGAGAGTTGGACTGTGAAGAAAACTGAGCGCTGAAGAATTGATGCTTTTGAACTGTGGTGTTGGAGAAGACTCTTGAGAGTCCCCTGGACTGCAAGGAGATCCAACTAGTCTATTCTAAAGGAGATCAGTCCTGGGTGTTCATTGGAAGGACTGATGCTGAAGCTGAAACTCCAATATTTTGGCCACCTCATGTGAAAAGTTGACTCATTGGAAAAGACCCTGATCCTGGGAGGGATTGCGGGTAGGAGGAGAAGGGGACGACAGAGCATTAGATGGCTGGATCGCATCACCGACTCGATGGACATGAGTTTGAATGAACTCTGGAAGTTGGTGATGGACAGGGAGGCCTGGCGTGCTGTGATTCCTGGGATTGCAATGAGTTGGACACGACTGAGCGACTGAACTGAACTGAACTGAAGTGAGGTTGGTCATAACTTTTCTTCCAAGGAGCAAGCGTATTTTAATTTCATCATTGCTATCCCCATCTGCAGTGATTTTGGAGCTGGAAAAAATACAGTCAGCCACTATTTCCCAATCTATCTGCCATGAAGTGATGGAACCAGATACCATGATCTTAGTTTTATGAATGTTGAGCTTTAAGCCAAGTTTTTCACTCTCCTCTTTCACTTTCATCAAGAGGCTCTTTAGTTCTTCTTCACTTTCTGCCACAAGGATCATGTCATCTGCATATCTGAGGTTATTGACATTGCTCCCAGCAATCTTGTTTCCAGTTTGTGTTTCTTCCAGCCCAGTGTTTCTCATGATGTACTCTGCATAGAAGTTAAATAACCAGGGTGACAATATACAGCCTTGATATATTCATTTTCCTATTTGGAACCAGTCTGTTGTTCCATGTCCAGCTCTAACTGTTGCTTCCTGACCTGCATACAGGTTTCTCAAGAAGCAGGTTAGGTGGTCTAATATTCCCAACTCTTGAACAATTTTCCACAGTTTATTGTGATCCACACAGTCAAAGACTTTGACATAGTCAATAAAGTCAATAAGAAATAGATGTTTCTCTGGAATTCTCTTGCTTTTTTGATGATCCAGCAGATATTGGTAATTTGATCTTTGGTTCCTTTGCCTTTTGTAAAACCAGTTTAAACAGTGTTAATAATTGGATTGGTTTGGAGAGATATTTAACAGATATTCTAACTCATTGACACTGGTATGAATTTGTTAAATCCTACATTCCCCTTATTTAAAATTAGCACTGTAGGTAGTCATACAAACTTACAAACATTATAGAAAAGATTACAGAAATGTATAAAATTCTACACTGGGGTCAAAATTTAAAGACAACTTTGGAGAGTACAAGTTTCTGTTTCCAATATAATTTATAGAAATTAAAAATGTTTTTAGGGAGGAAAGTAGCCAGGTACTTGTGATTTAAGGGGTCTATGTCTGAATTCAAAAAATAAAACTTTGCTCACACACAAAGAAAATGTTCATTCATTAAATGCTTAGGTATGGGCTATATAAAAAAAAAATTTCTCCATTTTAAACAAAGGAGGCTGGCATGCTATACGGTCCATTCAGTCACAAAGAGTAGTACATGACTGAGTGACTAAAACTTTCACTTTCACTGTGCATGCTAATACATATCAGTGAATAATAGTAGTAATATCTTAAATGGGAATAATATACAGATAAATGTATCAACTACTTGCCTCCATCATACGAAAACTCTCAACACTTTATTTTCATTATTTCTTTCCCTTTAATCTTTTTTAGTAGGATGTGTAAATGTATGCCTCAAAAGGCCATATATTTAATTACTGAAATGTAACATAACGATGGATAACATTTATTGAGTGCTAACTATGTATTCAGGCTCCTGGTTATCTAAATGTCCTTTAACTTCATTTAATAATGAATGACAGACAAAGATTCAATGTAGAGGCAAATATCAGCATTAGGATTTCCCATATAATGAAATGAAAAATTAAGCATAAAATAGTTGCTTTATTATGCTGACATAATTTGTAATTCATGGTGATGAATTTCAAACTCAGACAAATAAAAACTTAGACACAAACTCAGTGAATATACTCTTAAATACCATGATATTTTCTCTTCCAAGTAAGTTTTGATATCAAATGAAGACAAAAGTACATGAAACTAGCACTTGCTTGCTTCAGAAAGTTGATGGAAGAAAAACAAAAGAGTAAATGTATAAAAGACACATTTATGTCACAATTTAGAAAGATCTTTTTTCTATTCTTATTATTTACTTCAACTACAACTATAAAATTTATGTAGCTGTTTCCTTGAATTATTGGAGTAAAAATATATTTCAAGAGCAGGTGCTAAGTATATATATCTTTTAAATGCACATTTTTATACTATTGCAAGCCACATAATGATTGAAAACCAAACCTCTATCATTATTATCATTATTATTAAATTTGATTCTCCTTTGCATCTCATAGAATCAAGTGAACGTTTCTAAATAGTTATAACCTAGTTATAAGAGTGTGGTTTATTCATGGATTTACTGTTTTTTCTCCTAACCTGGTGTGTTATTTAATTATAGTGACTGACGTTATGTTAATAAACTTATAATGAGAAGTGCAAAGCAGAATTCAAAAGTATAATAAGTGTTCAATTAATGTTTGCAACATGAACTCACATGCAAACAGAAATTTTATAATACCAATATTTGCTATATTTATAATAATTATGTATCTATTATATAATTAATATATAATAATATTAATTAATAAGTAATAATATTACTAATTAATAATATATAATATATTATATATAATATTTATAATACAGTGAATATTGTAATATTTGCTATAAATATAATGCTATATTTATGTAACAAATATGTATACACATTTATGGTCTTATTTTCTAATAAATACATTTTTAATGAAAAGTGAAAATCTGTCTGGAATATATCATTGAATAATAGAAGAAGCTGAAGTTGAACGGTTCTATGAAGACCTACAAGACCTTTTAGAACTAACACCAAAAAAGGTGTCCTTTTCATTATAGGGGACTGGAATGAAAAGTAGGAAGTCAAGAAACACCTGGAGTAACAGGCAAATTTGGCCTTGGAATACGGAATGAAGCAGGGCAAAGACTAATAGAGTTTTGCCAAGAAAATGCACTGGTCATAACAAACACCCTCTTAAACAGCACAAGAGAAAGCTCTATATTTGGACATCACCATATGGTCAACACCGAAATCAGATTGATTATATTATTTGCAGCCAAAGATGGAGAAGATCTATACAGTCAGCAAAAACAAGACCAGGAGCTGACTGTGGCTCACACCATGAACTCCTTATTGCCAAATTCAGACTTAAATTGAAGAAAGTAGGGAAAACCACTAGACCACTCAGATAAGACCAAAATCAAATCCCTTATGATTATACAGTGGGAGTGAGAAATAGATTTAAGGGCCTAAATCTGATAGATAGAGTGCCTGATGAACTATGGAATGAGGTTCGTGACATTGTACAAGACAGGGATCAAGACCATTCCCTTAGAAAAGAAATGCAAAAAAGCAAAATGGCTGTCTGGGGAGGTCTTACAAATAGCTGTGAAAAGAAGAGAAGCAAAAAGCAAAGGAGAAAATAAAAGATATAAACATCTGAATGCAGAGTTCCAAAGAATAGCAAGAAGAGATAAGAAAGCCTTCTTCAGCAATCAATGCAAAGAAATAGAGGAAGACAACAGAATGGGAAAGACTAGGGATCTCTTCAAGAAAATCAGAGATACCAAAGGAATATTTCAAGCAAAGATGGGCTCGATAAAGGACAGAAATGGTATGGACCTAACAGAGGCAGAAGATATTAAGAAGAGATGGCAAGAATACACAGAAGAACTGTACACAAAAGATCTTTATGACCGGGATAATCATGATGGTGTGATCACTGACCTAGAGCCAGACATCCTGGAATGTGAAGTCAAGAGAGCCTTAGAAAGCATCACTATGAACAAAGCTAGTGGAGGTGATGGAATTCCAGTGGAGCTATTCCAAATCCTGAAAGATGATGCTGTGAAAGTGCTGCACTCAATATGCCAGCAAATTTGGAAAACTCAACAGTGGCTACAGGACTGGAAAAGGTCAGTTTTCATTCCAATCCCAAAGAAAGGCAATGGCAAAGAATGCTCAAACTACTGCACAATTGCACTCATCTCACACGCTAGTAAAGTAACGCTCAAAATTCTCCAAGCCAGGCTTCAGCAATACGTGAACCGTGAACTTCCAGATGTTCAAGCTGGTTTTAGAAAAGGCAGAGGAACCAGAGATCAAATTGCAACATCCACTGGATCATAGAAAAAGCAAGAGAGTTCCAGAAAAACATCTATTTCTGCTTTATTGACTATGCCAGATCCTTTGACTGTGTGGATCACAATAAACTGTGGAAAATTCTGAAAGAGATGGGAATTCCAGACCACCTGACCTGCCTTTTGAGAAATTTGTATGCAGGTCAGGGAGCAACAGTTAGAACTGGAGATGGAACAACAGACTGGTTCCAAATAGGAAAAGGAGTTCATCAAGGCTATATATTGTCACCCTGCTTAT
>NW_011494548.1:197746-211193 GCF_000754665.1 Bison bison bison
AAAGTGAAGGTGGAGAGTGAAAAAGTTGGCTTACAGCTCAACATTCAGAAAACGAAGATCATGGCATCCGGTCCCACCACTTCATGGGAAATAGATGGGGAAACAGTGGAAACAGTGTCAGACTTTATTTTTCTGGGTTCCAAAATCACTGCAGATGGTGACTGCAGCCATGAAATTAAAAGACGCTTACTCCTTGGAAGCAAAGTTATGACCAACCTACAGGTTCGTCTAGTCAAGGCTATGGTTTTTCCTGTGATCATGTATGGATGTGAGAGTGTACTGTGAAGAAGGCTGAGCACTGAAGAATTGATGCTCTTGAACTGTGGTGTTGGAGAAGACTCTTGAGAGTCCCCTGGACTGCAAGGAGGTCCAACCAGTCCATTCTAAAGGAGATCAGTCCTGGGTGTTCTTTGGAAGGAATGATGCTAAAGCTGAAACTCCAGTACTTTGGCCATGTCATTCGAAGAGTTCTCATTGAAAAAGACTCTGATGCTGGGAGGGATTGGGGGCAAGAGGAGAAGGGGACGACAGAGGATGAGATGGCTGGATGGCATCACTGACTCGATGCACGTGAGTCTGAGTGAACTCCGGTAGTTGGTGATGGACAGGGAGGCCTGGCGTGCTGCAATTCATGAGGTCACAAAGAGTCGGACACGACTGAGTGACTGATCTGATCTGATCTGAAGTATATTTATCTAGCACCTTCTTTGACAAACTATACCTATATCTTGAATTAGTGGCATATTACTCTAACAACACACACACAGTTGAAATGACATTTTAAAGAAGTTAATATTTTAGTATATTATGTAAATATTAATTAATATTTACATTACACTGCATTAATGTAAGCTCTGCTGTCTATAAGTTTAAACCATGTTTTAAGTGAAGTCACTTAAAAGTCACTGGGCTTTTATAAAATAGAAATATT
Source organism: Bison bison bison (assembly GCF_000754665.1). Classification (NCBI taxonomy): domain Eukaryota; kingdom Metazoa; phylum Chordata; class Mammalia; order Artiodactyla; family Bovidae; genus Bison; species Bison bison. The sequence goes on from NW_011494548.1 coordinate 198,678, forward strand.
CAGATTTTTAAAAATATAAAAATGTTAATGCCTCATAACTTCATACTCAGGATTTCATAAAGTTTTTCTCAAGACAAAATCCCTTTAGCAAAAGTGAATGTAAATAAGAACTTTTTGAAAGTCATGGTATATTTCTGATACCAGCAATGGAAATGAACAGATGAAGTATCTTAAAAAAAAATAATAATCTCCAAAAAAATAATGAGAAAATCATTTTTGCTCATTATGAGCTAAATGAGCAAATTCTCAGACGTGGAACAGAAATAAATTTGAGTGCACCATCCAAAAAGATAAAAGAAAAAGCTCTCTAAACAGTGATTTTTTTTTTTTTTAAGTGCCATAACTTTCCTGGTAACTTGTTAGTCTTAATAAGAAGTGTAAAAATCTCTGTGTGACACAGAAAGATCGCTCTTAAACGTGAAGCAAAATCATATTGAGCAGAAACTGTTTTAAAAATAACCAAAGGAAAGTCCAGATGCTTTGGTCATATTGACTCTAAATTTAATGGAAAACTTGCCTATAACAAAGTGTTCACACTCTAAGAAACAAGCAAACATTATTTAAAGCAAAATATATTATATTTTTCAGAATATTTATTAATTTAGTCAACTGAAAGTCTCCATAAACTAGGACTTTGGCAAATTACTTTTAGGAATATCTCAGTGCAAGCAAATAAAATTCTACTACAATAATTCAAAAATGCTATGCCGTGAATTAAATTCTATAAATAAAATAATTATAATATTTTTATTATAGTACCAATGAAACTACAAATGAATAAAAATTTAGGAAAAGAAGTCCTTCTTACATATGTTTTATGCTGTATTTATAGAAAATTGATGTGGGCTTTCCAGGTGGCACTAGTGGTAAAGAACCTGCCTGCCAATGCAGGACGTAAAAGACATGGGTTTAATCCCTAGGTCAGGAAGATATGGTTTCAATCCCTGGGTCAGGAAGATCCCCTGGAGAAGGGCATGGCAACCCACTCCAGTATTCTTGCCTGCGGAATTCCATGGACACAGGATCCTGGAAGGCTACAGTCCATGTGTTTGCAAAGAGTTAGAAACGAGCATTGGAGAAGGAAATGGCAACCCACTTCAGTGTTCTTGCCTGGAGAATCCCAGGGACAGTGGAGCCTGATGGGCCGCCAGCTATGGAGTCGAAGAGAGTCAGACACGACTGAAGTGACTTAGCAGCAGTAGCAGCAGCAGACACAACTGTAGTGAATTAGCATGCATGATGTGAGAATAACAAGTATTTTCAAAAGCCAGTTATATATACTTTATTACTTCAATGTATATGGGAATAATAACTGACCCATGAATATTCTGGTCAGACTGTTATTAATTATAATTGGACCTAGAGTCTCAAAGATTCTAAATAGGAAAAGTTTCTCTAAATTATTATTTTTACCTTTCTTCTTTTTTCTTTCTAGCATTACTTACTAATAATTCTACAAACTCAATGAAGCTATGAGACACACCATGCACAGTGGGTCATAGTAGAGTTCTGGCAAAACGCGGTCCACTGGAGGAGATAATGGCAAACCACTCCAGAATTCTTGCCATGAGAACCCCATGAACAGTATGAAAAGGCAAATAGATATGACACCGAAAGATGAGCCCCGCCACATCAGAAGGTGTCCAATATACTACTGGGAAAGAGCAGAGGGCAATTACAATAGCTCCAGAAAGAATGAAAAGGCCAGGCAAAAGTGGAAATGACATTCAGTTGTGGATATGTCTGGAGGTGAAAGTAAAGTCTGATGTGGTAAAGAACAACACTGTATAGGAAGCAGGAATGTTAGGTCCATGAATCAAGGTAAATTGGATGTGGTCAAATAGGATGTGGCAAGAGTGAACACAAACATCTTCAGAAACAGTGAACTAAAATGGACAGGCCTATAGCCAGGCATCCTGTAGTGTGAAGACAAGTGGGTGATAGGAAGCATTACTGCAAACACAGCTAGTGGAGGTGATAGACTTCCAGGTGTGCAATTTCAAATCCTAAAAGACAATATTGTTAAAGTGCTGCACTCAATATGTCAGCAAATTTGGAAAACTCAACAATGGCCACAGGAATGGAAAAAGTCATTTTTCCTTGTAATCCCCAAAAAAGGGCAGTGCCAAAGAATGTTCAAGCTACTGGAAAATTGCCTTCATTTCACATGTTAGTAAGATTATGCTCAAAATCCTTCAAGCTAGGCTTTAGCAGCATGTGCACTGAGAACTTCTAGATGTACAAGCTGGGTTTTTAAGAGGCAGAGGAATCAGAGATCAACGTGTCAACATTCTTTGGATCACAGAGAAAACGAGGGAATTGTAGAAAAAGGTATGCTTATTTTTTTAAATAATTAATTAATTTTAATTGGAGGCTATTACTTTACAATATTGTGGTGTTTTTTTTGCCATACATGAACATTAATCAACCATGGATGTACATGTGCCCCACCATCCTTAATCGCCCTTCCACCTCTCTCCCTACCCCATCACTCTGGATTGTCCCAGGGCACCAACTTTGGGTGCCCTGCTTCATGCATCAAATTTGCACTAGTCATCTATCTACTCAAAAACCTTTTAATGTGTGGAACACAACAAACTGGAAAATTCTTAAAGAGATGGGGATACCAGACCACCTTACCTGTCTCTTGAGAAACCTGTATGCAAGTCAAGAAGCAACATAGAATCCTAAATAGAACAACTGACTGGTTCAAAATTGGGAAAGGAGTTCAATAAGGCCGTATGTTGTCACCTTGCTTATTTACCATAGGCACATCATGCAAAATGCCAGGATGGGTAAAACATAAGCTGGAATCGAGATTTGGGGAGAAATATCAACAACCTCAAATATGCAAATGATACTACTCTGGTGGCAGCAGGAGAAAAGGGGTAGCAAAGAGTTGGACACAACTGAGCAACTGATCTGATCTGATCTGAAAGAGCACCTTGATGAAGGTAAAAGAGAATTAAAAAATCTGTCTTACAGCTCACATTCAAAAAAAACTAAGATCATGGCATCCAGTCCCATTGCTCCCTGGCAAATAGAAGGGGGAAAAGTAGAAACGATGACATATTTTATTTTCTTGGGCTCCAAAATCACTGTGAGTGGTGACTGTAACCCTGAAATTAAGACAATTGCTCCTTGGAAGGAAAGCTATGACAAACCTAGACAGGGTATTAAAAAGCAGAGACATCAGTTTGCTGACAAAATCTGTCTAGTCAAAGCTGCTATAATTTTTTCAGTAGCCATTTACAGATGTGAGAGTTGGACCATAAAAGAGGCTGAGCACTGAAGAACTGATGCTTTTGAACCGTGCTGCTGTAGAAGCCCCTTGAGAGTCCCTTGGACTACATGGAGATGAAACCAGTTAATTTTCAAATAAAACAACCATGAATATTCACTGGAAGGACAGATGCTGAAGCTCTAATACTTTGACCACTTGATGCGAAGAGCAAAACCATTGGAAAATACCCTGATGCCAGGAAAGATTGAATACAAAAAGAGAAGGGAGTGGCAGAAGATGAGATGGTTGGATAGCATCACCAACTCAATGGACATGAATTTGAGCAAATTCTGGGAGATGGTGAAGGACAGGTAATCCTAGCGTGTTGCAGCCCCTGGGGCTCCAAAGAGTCTGACAGGACTTAGCAACTGAACAATGACAACAATGCTCAAAAGGTCTAATATTATTAGAGCTAAATATGGTTTTTCTTGTAGACTGATATATGTATATTACACTTTCAAAAATATTTCAAAAAATATTCATGAATCTGGACTGAGTAGGAACCTGCCTTTACCATAAAATTATGTAATCAAGTGTGTCCAATATTGTATAAATAAATTCTGGCTATGTGAAACCTACTCTCAACTATGTCACTGGAAAAAATAAAAAAAATAAACGAACAACTAAAAACCTGTACTAATAGCAATTCACTATAAAGGATGCTATTTAAACAGTATTTAAACATATTTAGAAGGAATATGAGTTGTATATCCAAGCTTCAAGTACAATCATCAGTACATCTGTCAGCAAAATAAATGATGACAGGACATAATATCTTGTGACATTTCAATACCAATGCTGCAAATAATAAGTTGGATAAAGTATAAAAATCCTCTTGTTAAATATAGAACAGAAGATTTAAATAGCTCAATTAAAGCCATACATTTGTTAGGTGAAAAACAGCACTCAAACAACATTTGTCTACTAAAACATGCTTTATGAAAATGCAAATATATCAAAAGCAAAGCTTAGTAAGACAAAGCTGATGTGAATAGATTAATATTCAGTACATTATATTTTAAAGAAAAAATATTAAAAGGGATAAAGAAGTTCAATGAATAATGAAAAAAATGTTCAATGTATTAGAATATAATAATTCTAAAGATTTATGTCCATAACATGAAAGCTTCAAAATACACGAAGCAAGTGAATCAATAAATAAATCATTGGATATTCATATGATAAAATACTATTCAGTAATATAATTAAATAAACTATGGATACCCTCAACAACATGTATTCATGTTAAAATAACTACACTGAATGAAAGACATTAGTTCTTTTAAAATGCCTCTCCTGTTTATATGAAATTCTAGAAACAAACTAATCTTTAGTGACATAAAGCAGGTTATGGGATGCCTTTGGGCAGTGGGAGGGGTAGGCAAAGGGGATTATGAAGAGGTATGAGACAATTTTTAGGGATGATTATTATATTCACTCTCTTAATTGTGGTGATAATTTGACAAAATACTTATGTCAATACTATGAGACTACAAGCTTTAAATCGGTAGAATTTTATTTTATGTCAACTATAACTTAATAGTGAAGAAAATAAAAGTCAGCCAAGTACAGGGACATTCAGTACTTCATTGTTATTAGCAGCAAAAATAAAAAATAAATAAAAACTACCTAAAGGACTACCAAAGAGGTGATATTTGAGGTAACTTTGGTTCATGCAAATCATTATATATTATGTTGCCACTAAATGAATGAGCTAGATATTTTCTCTTGTAAATGAGAAAAACCAAGATGTATATATAGCCTAAAGTGTGACCTGTTTTCTTAAACATCAAAAATCAATGTATGTGTTCATATATTTTATTATGATTATAGGAATATGGAGAAAGCTATGGAATTATATACACCGAATTTTTAATTGATGCCTTGTGAGCACCGAAGAATTGATGCTTTTGAACTGTGGTGTTGGAGAAGACTCTTGAGAGTCCCTTGGACTGCAAGGAGATCCAACCAGTCCATTCTGAAGGAGATCAGTCCTGGGATTTCTTTGGAAGGAATGATGCTAAAGCTGAAACTCCAGTACTTTGGCCATGTCATTCGAAGAGTTCTCATTGAAAAAGACTCTGATGCTGGGAGGGATTGGGGGCAAGAGGAGAAGGGGATGACAGAGGATGAGATGGCTGGGTGGCATCACTGACTCGATGGATGTGAGTCTGAATGAACTCCGGGAGTTGGTGATGGACAGGGAGGCCTGGCATGCTGCGATTCATGGGGTCACAAAGAGTTGGACATGACTGAGCGACTGATTTGATCTGATCTGATCTGAACTCATGAGGAAGTGACAAGCCAGCAAAAAGTCAAAGAGAAAGAATGATCTGTGAAGAAAGCTTAAGTGATTGTTGGTTGTGTCTCTTATCACTTCTAACTCTAACAAGAGTTTCAAAGTTAATTTGTTCATATTAACTTTGTTCTGGAAATTATACTCCTGAGGTTCCCCAAAGAAGCTATATCTGTCCTATATATAGATTTTACTTAGAACATATAAGACAGTCTCAAAAAGCTCTGATACACACACTCTTGCCAACTTTCACACTGACAGTTTCATCCCACTTACAATCTAGAATTTGTGGTTTTTTTGTTTTTTGCTTTTTTGGAAAGAAAACCTGCTGATAAAAATAGAATCATCCTTGGCTACTGTAGAACATAAGTGTTTTCCCATCACAGCTTTCTCTTCTCTTTTCACTCACACACGTGTTCACATACACATACACTATACACACACTGACTTTAGAAAATATCCCTCCAGTTTAGTGATTTCATTTCTCTGTAAATGAACTCTTTTGTTTCTTTTAAGATTTTAAAAAGAAATTGTCCTTTCATAAGAAAATTGTTGAGGTCACAATGAGAGACAGAATATTTTGGAATGTAAACACAAACTTATCCGACACTCATATTTCAAATAACACTCATAAAATGCCCAACAAACAGAAATTAAAATCCCTGATACTTTCCTTTTCTATTATTTTGCCTGTCACTTTTAGTAGAAAATTGAGATACCCTTAACAAAAAATAAAGGGAACCATTTTACTTCTGTCAGCAAAATGTACAGTTCAAATTAAAATTTCTGGCCTAACACGTCTTTTTCAATGATAGATCCAATGACTCAATGGTGTTAAAGGAACTTATATTTATAACACCATTAAAATTAAATGTGTATATGTATTTATTGGGTCAACTAAAAAGTTAGCCATAAGATGTTAGAAAAGTTAAAGTGTCAGTAGCTTAGTTGTGTCTGACTCTTTGCAACCCTGTGGATTGTAGCCCACCAGGTTCCTCTTCCAGTGGAATTCTCCAGGCAAGAATATTGGAGTGTTGCAGCCATTCCCTTCTCCAAGGAATCTCTCCAACCAAGGAATCGAACGTGGGTCTGCATTGCAGGCAAATTCTTTACCACCTGAGCCACCAGGGAAGCCCCATAATGTGCTAGGGGAAAATCTAAATGAATTATTAGGTCAACCCAATATAAACAAATAAGTTTCATATAGAATTTTTATATTATATATACATATTATTTATATTGTATGTAAGTTATATATTACTTAAAATATGTACTTAACGTTGTTCACTTTTTCTTTCACTTCCCCATCAAAGGTACCTTTTCCATCGAAACCATTTTCCCCTTTTCTTGTCTGATAATCTTTCTATAAATTCTGCAGTCCAAAGGAGCTTTCAGTATATTTCCTAACAGTTTCAAACACAAAGAATACAAATAATTTTATATCAATATTCAAACAAAATTGTTATAAATATTTGACATGTCAAATATTTTTGGAAATTTTTTAGTATCATGAGTTGTCAGAGGAGTTTGAAATTTCCTTGGTTCTGTCTCATCACAATAAAAATTTGAATCAATGGACAGACCAGCATTACAGCCCTCGGATGGACCAGTGTTACAGCTCAGTTTTATTTACAAAGTAAAGGAAAGTACGTTCTCGAGGCATGAGGGCATTCCAACACAAAAGATGTGAAGAAAAGAGAGGCCCTTGGCCCAATTTTGGCTCCTCTTTTTATATGTTTCTCCTCGCCCCTGGGCCTGTGCTATGTAAATTGGGCTAGCCAGGAGTGCTGTTTGTTTTGCCTGAGGTCCTCACTCTGGTCCTCAGACCTTCCTTTGTACTATTTTCACAGGCTTTTCCCTTCCTTGTTTTTTAGCCATGGCCATTCTGGACTCCTTTTTTAATGTTCTAACTACCTAGCATTCCCCCCTCAAGAGATAGAAGGTCCAATTCTTTGGGAATAAGGGTGCTGAGGTATTTCTGACTACTTCCTGCTGAACTGGGACTGTGATGGGCATTGGGCCTCCCTCTCCTGCTAGTCTCAAGCCTAAGAGTCCTTATAGTAGTGTCCATCTAAGGGTGAGTGATATTTTCTGTGGTTGGCTATAGTTTTATATATCCTTGTTGAACTTGCACTGCATGTTGTAACTTGTTGACCTGTGCAGAGACAAAACGGGTTAGACAATTAATAATACGTGGAGCAAACAAAAGCAGCATCAAAATGGTGAGGAGAGGGACTAGTAGGGCATTCAGTTCAGTTCAGTTCAGTCACTCAGTCATGTCCTACTCTTTGTGACCCCATGAATCGCAGCACGCCAGGCCTCCCTGTCTATCACCAACTCCCAGAGTTCACTGAGACTCACGTCCATTGAGTCCATGATGCCATCCAGCCATCTCATCCTCTGTTGTCCCCTTTTCCTCCTGCTCCCAATCCGTCTCAGCATCAGAGTCTTTTCCAATGAGTCAACTCTTCGCATGAGGTGGCCAAAGTACTGGAGTTTCAGCTTTAGCATCATTCCTTCCAAAGAACACCCAGAGTTGATCTCCTTCAGAATGGACTGGTTGGATCTCCTTATCATCCAGAGGACTCTCAAGAGTCTTCTCCAACACCACAGTTTAAAAGCATCAATTCTTCAGCATTGCTGCTGCTGCTGCTAAGTTGCTTCAGTTGTGTCCGACTCTGTGCAACCCCATAGACGGCAGCCCACCAGGCTTCTCTGTCCATGGGATTCTCCAGGCAAGAACACTGGAGTGGATTGCCATTTCCTCCTCCAATGCATGAAAGTGAAAAGTCAAAGTGAAGTCGCTCAGTAGTGTCTTACTCCTAGTGACCCCATGGACTGCAGCCCACCAGGCTCCTCCGTCCATGGGATTTTCCAGGCAAGGGTACTGAAGTGGGGTGTCATTGCCTTAGCCAACTTAAAATTTCCCATTGCCAGGAAGAGATACTGTAGCCATCCCAAGAACTTTCTAGCTCATTCTTTGAGATCTTGTAGGGTCTGAGTGTTTTTCTTGAGGACTGTGAGACTTTCTTTAACTTAGCAGGAGATATAGACCAAGAAACAACACATCTTATTCAAGATTGGCTCAAGTCCCTCCTTGTTTAGGGATCAGGAGATCTATCTCCTGTCTGTTTTGGAGTACAATCCTTGCCAAGCTGTGTTGGCTCTTTAGAGCTGTCCTGAGAAATCTTATCCCCAGAAACTTAATTTTAGGGATGTTCATTAGAATGGCCCTCATTTGTAGCTTTAAATAGGTATCTGAGATCTCCCAGAGGCTCACAGGTGTATTGAGTGTCCTTTTCTGGTTTCTTGCATGGCTTGACTCATGAGTAGTAAATCCAGGAGTCATGTCCTGGTACCTTGATTGCTGTGGGGGTAAAAGCACTACAGGATAGGGGCCCTTCCATGTGGGCTGGAGTTGAGCCTTGGACCATCCATCTTTTCAGACTTTAATTTGTATTTGAGTCCCTTGAGCATATAGTGATGACTCTTTAGAATCGTTTGGGTCCTGGTTGACACGCCACATGTGTATATCCTGTTGGAATTGCCCAATGGCTGTGCTATAGGACAGAAGGGTCTGAGCCTCTGGATCTAGGAAGAGGTAATTGATGTAAACAAAAGGTCTTCCATATAGCATCTCATAAGGATTAAGACCAACCTGTTCCTTAGGGGCAATATGGGTGTGGAGGAGAGCTATTGATAAAGCCTCCTTCCATCCCAGGGAAGTCTCCTGGGAGGTCTCATCTTTTTTTATTGCTGATTTTAAGAACTGGTTGGCTCTCTCTACTTTTCCTGAAGACTGAGGCAGGTCTCCAGGAACATTGGAGATAATAAGTAATGCCCAATGCTTTAGAGACCCGTTGGGTGACCTTAGAAGTAAATGATGTTCCATTGTCACTTTGTAATGACCTGAGCTGACCGAATCACAGAGTGATTTCACTGAGCAGTTTTTGTTTGTTTGTTTGTTTTGTTTTGTTTTTAACCACCTCCTCAGCCTTCTCAGTCTGTGTGGAAAAGCCTTCAATCCATCCTGGGAATGTATCTATCATGACTAATAGGTATTTATACCCTTGAGAAACTGGCATCTGGGTGAAGTCCATCTGCCAGTCCTCTTCTGGGTAGGTCCCACATCATTGGACAGGCTGGGCCAGCTGGGGTTCAAGCTCCTTGGGAGTTGTTTAATTGGCAAGTGGAACAAGAGAAAACTATTTGCCTTGTAGTTGTTTGGAGGCCTGTTTCTCTGAAGGATCTTTCTAGTAATCTTTGGAGGACCTTTTCCCCTAAATGAGTGGTGGCATATAAGGAATTAACCAACTTTCATTGGAGGTTCCCAGGCAGAAAAAGGAGTCCTTCTTTTTGGAACCACCTCAGGTGATCTTGAAAGCCCTCACTCTTAGCCTTAAGAGTCTCACCTTCAGTATATGAAGACATTTATGGCAAATTAGTCTGTGGAACTAAGGTGTCAACCTCTATTAGGTCATTGTTCTGCTATGTTGCTCTCTTAGCTGTCTGATTCCCTCGTGCCACTTCCATGCTCCCTTTGTGGTGTCCTTTGCAGTGGGAGACTGAAACCTCAGTGGGCAGATGAACTGCCTCCAAGAGCCTAAGGATTTGATCACCATATTTGATGGGGGACCCTAGGGTGGTCAAGTGGCCTCTTTCCAAATAGCAGTGTGTGCATGTAGCACCAGAAAGGCATACTTGGAGTCAGTGCAAATGGTTATTGTTTTCCCTTTTCCCAGCTCTAAGGCTTGAGTTAGGGCTATGAGCTCAACTAATTGGGCTGAAGTACCTGGTGACAAAGGTTTAGCCTCTATGGTCCCAAAATTGGAGACTACTGCATATCCAGCTCTTCTTTTTCCATCCAAGACAAAGCTGCTTCCATCAGTGTTCCAGATTTCCTCAGGATTGGTCAGAGGATCTTCTGATGATCCCTCCTGGGGTTTTGTCTAGTGGTCCAAGGTTTCTAGGTGAGAATGAAAGGAAAGAGAGCCCTCGCAGGTAGGCAGGAGGATGTCAGCATTAAGAACCTCACAAGGGGATATAGTCAGGCCTGGATTTTCCATCAACATTACTAAACAGCCTCTCCCATTTAGGAGTTGTTTCACTTGGTGGTTGGTAAAAATAGTTAGTTTGCCCCCAAAATAGTTTTATAGTATCTTCTATCAGGATTGCAATAGCTGCAAGATTTCAAAGGTAGGGAGGCCAGCTTCAGGCAGTTGGGTTGAGCTTCCTGGAAGCTATAGACTGGGGCTCAAGTCACAACCTTTGTGTTAATGCTCCCAAAGCTATTCCTTCTTTTTCATGGACATAAAGTTGGAATGCTTTTTCTAGGTCTGGAAACCTCCAGGCAGGTGCTTGAGTTAAGGCTTGTTTTAGTGTAGCCTCTGCCTTCTTTTGAGGAGTTCCCCAGATCAGTGAGACTGAATAATCCTGTCCCTTCAAGCTTTCATATAAGGGCTGGGCAATTAGACGATAGCTGGGTATCCAGATTCTACAGTACCTAGTTAGTCCCAGGAAAGCTCTCAATTGTTTTCGAGTCTTGGGGGAAGGCAACTGGACGATTCCTTGTCCAGCTGGCTATGAGAGGACAGCCTCCTGGACCCGTGTGTAATCTGAACTCCCAGGTAAGTGAACTTTGTCTCCACCATCTGTGCCTTAGCATGAGAGACTTTATATCCCCTCTCTACCAAAAAGTTTAGAACCTGAATTGCATGTTGTTGGGCATTTTTCTCATCTGGAGAGCATATTAGTAGGTTATCTGCATATTGTTATATTTTCTCATTAGGTCCCAGGTTCAGCTCTAGGAGATCCCAGCTAAGAGCCTGCCAAACAGGTAGGGGCTATCTCTGAACCCCTAAGGTAATACTGTCCAAGTCATCTGTTGGTGTTTTTCTATTGGAGCTTCCTACTCGAAGGCAAAAAGATATTTGGATTCTTTAGCCAGTGGTATGCAAAAGAATGCATCATTAAGATCCAAGACTGTAAACCACTTGGCACTGGGTGGGATTTCTCCCAAGATTACATAGGGATTGGATACTGTGGGATGGAGGGGGACTACTGCTTCATTTATGATCCAGAAATCTTGAACCATTCGCCAAGTTCCACCCTTTTTCTTCACAGGGAGGATTGGGGTGTTACACAGTGAATTGTTGGGGGTCAATAGCTCACAGGCAAGGAATTTATTTATTAGAGGGTGTAATCCTTCCCAAGCTTCTCTTCTGAGGGGATATTGTTTCCAGTTAGGAAACTGAGTGGCAACTTGGAGAACAATGATGACCAGTCTAGCTTGATTGGCTCATCCCCTGGTCCCACAACTGGGGGTTAATTTTGTCCTCCCAAAGTTTTGGTCCCTCTCCAATGGGTTCTTTAGTAGTAACCAGAAGCTGTAGGACTCTAGGGACTGAAAAGCTTCCCATCACAAGGGCAGTCCCCAGTTTATTGAGTATATCTCTTCCCAATAATGGGGTAGGACACTCAGGGACCACCAGAAACTTGTGGGAAAATATTTGTCCATCCCAGCAACAAAGAAGTGCTCTGGTGAATCTTTTAGTAATTGTTTTTCATGTAGCATCCAAAATAGTACATGTCTGGGAGGAGAAGGCTCCGGAGTAGGAGATCAAGACAGAGTAGGTAGCCCGTGTCAACCAGGAAATTTTTGGACCTACCTGCCACATCCAGTTGCATCCTTGGCACCAACCCCATGATGGTTATCTGTGACATCGGGCTGGCTGGAATAGTCCTGTTAAGCCATCATGACAGACAGCTTAGCACTTGACCTTGAGACTCTGGGTCCCAAAGGGCTGAATGTCTACCCCTATGTCCTAATTGAGGGGAATTGTAGTCAAGCCCATTTTAGGAGACTTCCTCACGGTTTGGACACTTTTTGGCCCGAATGTCCCGCTAGTATACAGATTAGGCATTTGCCTCATGCCTG
>NW_011494548.1:212189-219713 GCF_000754665.1 Bison bison bison
ATGCATTGGAGGAGGAAATGGCAACCCACTCCAGTGTTCTTGCCTGGAGAATCCCATGGACGGAGAAGCCTGGTGGGCTGCAGTCCATGGGGTCGCATGGAGTCAGACACGACTGAAATGACTTAGCAGCAGCAGTAGCAGTCCTCTATAAGAGCAGTTTTGGGTGTTTCCAATGGTAAGAATTTCATTGTCAGACCCACTTTAGATAATAGCAGAATTAATGACAAAGGAGTGGGTTATCTTGTCCTGTTAAGGGCATTAGAGTATTTTAATGATAAGCAGGGTGGAGGATCTTGCATACAAGGGTTCAGGGTCCTGGTTGTAGGAGTTAGTAAGTGGCTTAAGAACAAATTGATAAGAGGCAACAAACCAGATGTTTCATAAAAGTGGACTGGAGATTTGACACAGGGGTATGTTTGTAATTTTAGGAGAAGAGTGGTAAGGGTGTGGGTCCAAAAGGCCTGTAGGGCTAACTCCCAAAGTGGCAAACATTGTCCCTAGAAGTCAAATTGCCCTTGAAGGGATGCCACCAACAGATGGACTTCTAGCAGGCACTGTGTTTTGTGTCTGTCACCTGCCCTAGCGGGTTGACTGAGAGAAGCTGTTGTTGCACATGTTGTAGGAAACATGGAAGATGAAGGCCTGAGTATCTAGAGAGATTGAATATTATACAGCATTTTCTTCCCAAACGCCACCTATTTTCTGGTTGTCCCTCCAGAAGGTTATAGAAGAATTTTGGCCCCAGACTGGGCTCAAAAGAAGAGCATGAACCAGGAGGGAAGGGGGCAGGGCACAAGTTTTGAAAGAATGACATAGCCCAAGGGTATAACATAAACTGATTAAAATCAAATGGGTCCAAGACAATGAGTAAAATTCAGCTAAACCTCGATTCTCAATCTGCAAGCTAAATGACATATCCAGAGGGACCAGGACAGTTCCAGCTGAGCTCACTTCAGTCGCTTAGTCCTATCCAACTCTTTGTGACTCCATGAACAGCAGCACGCCAGGCCTCCCTGTCCATCAACTCCCAGAGTCCACCCATACCCATGTCCATTGAGCCGGTGATGCCATCTAACCATCTCTTCCTCTGTCATCCCCTTCTCCTGCTTCTCTCAACCTTTCCCAGCATCAGGGTCTTTCAAATGAGTCAGCTCTTCGTATCAGATGGCCAAAGTATTGGCGTTTCAGCTTCAACATCAGTCCTTCCAATGAACACTCAGGACTGATCTCCTTTAGAATGGACTGGTTGGATCTCCTTGCAGTCCAAGGGACTCCCAAGAGTCTTCTCCAACACCACAGTTCAAAAGCATCAATTCTTTGGCACTCAGCTTTCTTCACAGTCCAACTCTCACATCCATACATGACTACTGGAAAAACCCATAGCCTTGACTAGACAGACCTTTGTTGACAAAGTAATGTCTTTGATTTTTAATATGCTCTCTAGGATGGTCATAACTTTCTTTCCAAGGAGTAAGCGTCTTTTAATTTCATGGCTGCAGTCACCATCTGCAGTGATTTTGGAGCCTGAATATATAAAGTCCACCACTATTTCCTCATCTATTTCCCATGAAGTGATGGGACTGGATGCCATGATCTTAGTTTTCTGAATGTTGAGCTTTAAGCCAAGTTTTTGACTCTCCTCTTTCACTTTCATCAAGAGGCTTTTTAGTTTTTCTTCACTTTCTGTCATAAGGGTGGTGTCATCTGCATATCTGAGGCTACTGCTATTTCTCCCCATAATCTTTATTCCAGCTTGTGCTTCCTCCAGCCCAGTGTTTCTCATGATGTACTCTGAATATAAGTTAAATAAGCAGGGTGACAATATACAGCCTTGATGTACTCCTTTACCTATTTGGATCCAGTCGGTTGTTCCATGTCCAGTTCTAACTGTTGCTTCCTGACCTGCATACAGGTTTCTCAAGAGGCAGGTCAGGTGATCTAGTATTCCTATCTCTTTCAGAATTTTCCACAGTGCAGCAGCTGTACTTTGCTGGAGCAGCCATGAAGAGATACCCCACATCCAAGGTAAGAGAAATCCAAGTAAGATGGTAGGTCCTAAGAGAGGGCATCAGAGGGCAGACAGACTGAAACACAATCACAGACAACTATCCAATCTGATCACACAGACCACAAACTTGTCTAACTCAATGAAACTAATCCATGCCATGTGGGGATACCCAAGATGGATGGGTCATGGTGAAGAGGTCTGACAGTATGTGGTCCACTGGAGAAGGCAATGGCAAACCAGTTTAGTATTCTTGCCTTAAGAACCCCATGAACAGTATGAAAAGTACAATTTCAAGGCACTGTCACAAGACTGAGGGGTGGGTAGTTCCCCAATTGTTGAAATGATTCTCCCACTCATTAACATAGGAAACCACCCAGGCAGGTAAAACTAACCACACCACACTCCATGGTCCCTGCACTCTCCTCTGCAATGGCCTACACCCTATGGAATATGCCTTTCTCTAAAAATCTGAACAAATCTACCTCTTACCTGTTGCTGTGTCTCTGAATTTTGCAATGAGACATCAGAGCTGGAGCTTCATTAGGTCCTGAAGCCAGGCATCATGGGTTTTGGGCACGCTCAAATCCCAGGAGAGAGGAACTTAAGGATGGGAGGAAAAAGCAGTGAAAAAAATGTGCAAGGAATCCTCTTTGTAACCTTCCAGAAAATCTGCTAAATACCTGACCTCTGCTCACAGGTTTCATTGGCCTAATCATTGACACATGAAGATTAAAAACAGAAGAACCCCCACCTGCTTGGGCATCAGTTACTGGGGCTCAGCAGATAGTGGAGCCTTTGGGATACACTGAGGAGTAGCCCCAGCCAGAGTCCCTCAGTTGCACCCACTGCTTCTCGCCTGTTCACCCTGGGTGGTGGGGAGGCGGGGAGTGGCACAGTGGGGAGGTTGGTTAGAGGAAACAAGAACCGAAAGATTGTAAAGGAATAAAGATTTTGTTAGGCATATGTCCTTCTAGCCGTAGAAGCGAGGACTCCTACCTTAACCAGAGGTCTTCTGGAATCTGAGACTGAGCTGTGTGAGCTTTCTGCTGAGTTTGTTTTTCACTGTCCCAGTTTCCAGCACACTGGACTTCTTGTCACTTCCCCTGTACTTGGTTTTCTTTGCATCAGCTTTCACTGCAGAAGCTTTCGCTGAGTTGGGCTCAAGCTGTGTTGGCCTCCTCCTTGCAGGGCTTGAGCAGAGGTTGAATCAGCCAGGTTTAATCCTAGAAATGGCACCATAGATGTCGGGGGTGTTTGTAATTTCCTCTGTTCTATATCATTGCAACAAAAATTTGAAGCGATGGACGGACCAGCATTATAGCCCTCAGATGGACCTGTGTCACAGCTCCATGTTACAGCTCAGTTTTGTTTAGAAAGTAAAGGAAAATACATCCTCGAGGCATGAGGGCATGCCGACCCAAAAGACATAAAGAAAAGAGAGGCCCCCGGCCCAATTTTCCCTCCTCTCTTTATAAGTGTTTTCTCCTTCCCCTGGGCCTGCCCTATGTAAATTGAGCTAGCCAGGAATGCTATTTGTTTTACCTGAGGTCCTCACTCTGGTCCTCAGACCTTCCTTTGTTCTATTTTCACAGGTTTTTCCCTTCCTTATCTCTTAGCCACCACCATTCTGGACTCCTTTTTCTATTCTAACCACCTAAATTTTTAGGCCAACCTAATATAAAGATCCAACCAGTCCATTCTGAAGGAGATCAGCCCTGGGATTTCTTTGGAAGGAGTGATACTAAGGCTGAAACTCCAGTACTTTGGCCACCTCACGCAAAGAGTTGACTCATTGGAAAAGACTCTGATGCTGGGAAGGATTGGGGTCAGGGAGAGAAGGGGATGACAGAGGATAAGATGGCTGGATGGCATCACTGACTCGATGGACGTGAGTCTCAGTGAACTCTGGGAGTTGGTGATGGACAGGGAGGCCTGGCGTGCTGTGATTCATGGGGTCGCAAAGAGTCGGATACGACTGAGTGACTGAACTGAACTGAACTGAATATAAACAAATAAGTTTCATATATAATTTTTATATTATATATATATATTATTTATATTTTATGTAATTTATATATTACTTAAAGCATATACTTAATGGTGTTCACTTTTTCTTTCACTTCCCCATCAAAGGTGCCTCTTCCATCAGAACCATTTTCCCCTTTTCTTGTCTGATAATCTTTCTATAAATTCTGAAGTCCAAAGAAGCTTTCAGTACATTTCCTAACAGTTTCAAACACAAAGAATAAAAATCATCTTATATCAATATTCAAACAAAATTGTTATAAATATTTGACATGTCAAATATTTTTGGAAATGTTGCAGTAATCATGAGTGATTTAATTTAGGCATCAAGATCTACATTGGAGAAGGCAATGGCAACCCACTCCAGTGTTCTTGTCTGGAGAATCCCAGGGACGGGGGAGCCTGGTGGGCTGCCATCTATGGGGTCACACAGAGTCGGACACGACTGGTGGGACTTAGCAGCAACAGCAGCAAGATCTACATGGAGACCTTTAAAATCCCTCAGAGTAAGCCACTAGTGACACTGCTTATATAAGATCGAATATGAATCAGGCAAAGTTATGAAAAATACTGAGATTCTTAAACTAAAGTGTTTTTGAATATGTAGTTCCTGTCATATAAATGGTGCTTAGATCAACATTAAAGTTTACATGGTAGCACAAAATTACCAGTAACCACAATATTGTTACTAAAAACAATTAACTCCAGATTAAAAATTTTGACTGTACTCAAAATTTCTTCTCATTGAACAAAATAAGGAACACAATTTTAAAATCTCACTTTCATTTGCATTTGTGAAAATTAAGCACCCTAAAGTGTGGCTATGTAACTTTTAAAAACTATTTTAGTGCTCTCCCTAATAATTGAGCAATTCATTACTCATTTTAATATTCAAAGAATGCAAACAAAAGCCATCATTATTAATCAATTAGGATTATTGTAATCACATTAATCTCTTCTTTAAAGAAAGCTACAGAATTTAAATTTTACATCCTGATTTAGATTCTTGCAAACTGCATATACTTTCATTAAAGAAATAAAGTACTCAGGATGTTGCTTGTGTGCCTGCCTTATGGATAAATGCCAGTATCCTTTGCAGATGAGAGAGGAAGGTTGCAGATAAGTCATAACTTTCTCAATATTAAGAGTTGTTATCTGCTAGAAAATGTCCTCCAGCCTACCCTACAGTGATAAATGACAAAGTGATGGTGCATACAATGGCAAGATGATCAGTTGCCTGAAGAAGCATAGGAATGTAGTAGGTCATCATTTCCATTTTTATTAGAATTCTTTTTTTCCTCAAAGCATCTTCTTTTCAGCATTAACCGAGCCGCTTTTAAGCTCTAAGTCCTTGAGCAGATATAATTTCCATGTTGTAAAGTGCTTCTTTATGAACATTTAAAATATTTCATCCAGGAATTTTTGAAAGTTCTACCACACTTTCTTCCTCAAAACGATATTAACAAAGACTAAACTATAAAAATAATTTCTCTTTAAAATGCATATGCATTATGGCCCATATTCAAATTAAAAAAAAATCATATCAGAGGATGTTATCTGATAATTCTTAGTCTATCCTATTTATTTCATTGGTTTATTTGTTGTTTATTCTTTCATTTATCCATCCCTTCATTAACAGGATGTAAGGCATCTAACTAAAATAATTATCTTAGAAAAAAAATAATTTATAAACTGACAAAAGGCAATAAGGCAAATGAGAATAATTTTTTCCTCTGTTTATTTTCTCCTTTAATTCTTGGAATACAGTCTATGCTAGCCCCAATCTTGCCTAGAACTGCCAGGCTCAAATAAACAAAAACCTGATATCAGGCAAACCGTTTTTCACCTTTTTTGAAAGATGTTTGTTCCTACAATTTTTCCATTAGCTCTAAAATATATAAGACTTGACAAACATTTTATTGGACAAGGAGCCATTTTCCTAGCATGGACTCACTGCATATATATAGTGATAGAGTGATTGAGGTTCTGTCTTGCTTCATTTCCTCAGTAATTGAAAATAAGCATGACATTAAGAATTATTAGAACTAGGTTTACATATTAACTCTATGGTCAACACCGAAATCAGATTGATTATATTATTTGCAGCCAAAGATGGATAAGATCTATACAGTCAGCAAAAACAAGACCAGGAACTGACTGTGGCTCAGACTATGAACTCCTTATTGCCAAATTCAGACTTAAATTGAAGAAAGTAGGGAAAACCACTAGACCATTCAGGTATGACCTAAATCAAATCCCTTATGATTATCCAGTGGGAGTGAGAAATAGATTTAAGGGCCTAGATCTGATAGATAGAGTGCCTGATGAACTATGCAATGAGGTTCGTGACATTGTGCAGGAGACAGGGATCAAGACCATCCCCATAGAAAAGAAATGCAAAAAAGCAAAATGGCTGTCTGGGGAGGCCTTACAAATAGCTGTGAAAAGAAGAGAAAGGAAAAGCAAAGGAGAAAAGGAAAGATATAAACATCTGAATGCAGAGTTCCAAAGAATAGCAAGAAGAGATAAGAAAGCCTTCTTCAGTGATCAATGCAAAGAAATAGAGGAAAACAACAGAATGGGAAAGACTAGGGATCTCTTCAAGAAAATCAGAGATACCAAAGGAACATTTCATGCAAAGATGAGCTCGATAAAGGACAGAAATGGTATGGACCTAACAGAAGCAGAAGATATTAAGACGATATGGGAAGAATACACAGAAGCACTGTACAAAAAAGATCTTCATGACCCAGATAATCATGATGGTGTGATCACTGACCTAGAGCCAGACATCCTGGAATGTGAAGTCAAGAGGGCCTTAGAAAGCATCACTATGAACAAAGCTAGTGGAGGTGATGGAATTCCAGTTGAGCTATTTCAAATCCTGAAAGATGATGCTGTGAAAGTGCTGCACTCAATATGCCAGCAAATTTGGAAAACTCAGCAGTGGCCACAGGACTGGAAAAGGTCAGTTTTCATTCCAATCCCAAAGAAAGGCAATGCCAAAGAATGCTCAAACTACTGCACAATTGCACTCATCTCACACGCTAGTAAAGTAATGCTCAAAATTCTCCAAGCCAGGCTTCAGCAATATGTGAACCGTGAACTTCCTGATGATCAAGCTGGTTTTAGAAAAGACAGAGGAACCAGAGATCAAATTGCCAAAATCTGCTGGATCATAGAAAAAGCAAGAGAGTTCCAGAAAAACATCTATTTCTGCTTTATTGACTATGCCAAAGCCTTTGACTGTGTGGATCACAATAAACTGTGGAAAATTCTGAAAGAGATGGGAATACCAAACCACCTGATCTGCCTCTTGAGAAATTTGTATGCAGGTCAGGAAGCAACAGTTAGAACTGGAAATGGAAAAACATACTGGTTACAAGTAGGAAAAGGAGTTTGTCAAGGCTGTATATTGTCACCCTGCTTATTTAACTTCTATGCAGAGTACATCATGAGAAACACTGGACTGGAAGAAACACAAGCTGGAG
>NW_011494548.1:219813-229919 GCF_000754665.1 Bison bison bison
CAGGAGAAATATCAATGACCTCAGATATGCAGATGACACCACCCTTATGGCAGACAGTGAAGAGGAACTCAAAAGCCTCTTGATGAAAGTGAAGGTGGAGAGTGAAAAAGTTGGCTTAAAGCTCAACATTCAGAAAACGAAGATCATGGCATCCTGTCCCACCACTTCATGGGAAGTAAATGGGGAAACAGTGGAAACAGTGTCAGACTTTATTTTTCTGGGCTCCAAAATCACTACAGATGGTGACTGCAGCCATGAAATTAAAAGACGCTTACTCCTTGGAAGGAAAGTTATGACCAACCTAGATAGCATATTCAAAAGCAGAGACATTAGTTTGCCAACAAAGGTTGGTCTAGTCAAGGCTATGGTTTTTCCTGTGGTCACGTATGGATGTGAGAGTTGGACTGTGAAGATGGCTGAGCACCAAAGAATTGAGGTTTTTGAACTGTGGTGTTGGAGAAGACTATTGAGAGTTCCTTGGACTGCAAGGAGATACAACCAGTCCATTTTGAAGGAGATCAGCCCTGGGATTACTTTGGAAGGAATGATGCTAAAGCTGAAACTCCAGTACTTTGGCCACCTCATGCGAAGAGTTGACTCATTGGAAAAGACTCTGATGCTGGGAGGGATTGGGGCCAGGAGGAGAAGGGGACGACAGAGGATGAGACGTCTGGATGGCATCACTCACTCGATGGACGTGAGTCTGGGTGAACTCCGTGAGTTGGTGATGGACAGGGAGGCCTGGCATACTGCGATTCATGGGGTCACAAAGAGTCGGACACGACTGAGCGACTGATCTGAACTGATCTGATCTATGTACATAAACAATATTTGACAAAGTTTTTGACATTGTATTTTATCAAGTGTAAAATGTCTGTTATAATATCTAGTTGCATGAATGTTGAAAGGATTAAATTTGATTTTGTGTTTAAAATGTGTAGCATGTTTTGAATTTCTAGGGACTCCATTGATCATTGGTGACTTCCATAACTACCCAAGTTGCCTCAAATATAAATATATGAAAACATTAATTTGAAATGACACATGCACCCCAATATTCATAGCAACATTATTTACAATTGGCAAGATATGGAAGCAACCTAAGTGTCCATCAACAGATGAACAGATGGTACATATTTATATAATGGGATATTACTTAGCCTTAAAAAGAATGAAATTTTGCCATTTGCAACAACATGGATGGACTTGGAGGATATTACGCTAAGTGAATTAATCCAGATAGAGAAAGACAAATACTGTGCAATAAAACTTAAATGTATAGTTAAAAAAATAAAACAAAGTTGTGAATATAACAAAAAG
This sequence comes from Bison bison bison, assembly GCF_000754665.1. Taxonomy (NCBI): domain Eukaryota; kingdom Metazoa; phylum Chordata; class Mammalia; order Artiodactyla; family Bovidae; genus Bison; species Bison bison. Next base: position 221,134 of record NW_011494548.1, read on the forward strand.
AAAGAAACAATTACAGAATATAGAGAACAAATTAGTGGTTACCAATGGGGAGAAGGAATGAAGGAGGTGTAAGCTAGGAGTAGGGGATTAAGAGGTACAAACTATTGTGTATAAAGTAAATCAGCTACAATAATATATTGTATAACATATGGTATGTAGCCAATATTTTATAATAACTATAAATGGCATATAGTGTCATTTGCTCAGCTGTATCTGACTCATTGCAAACCTATGGACTGTATCTGGGCAGGCTCCTCTGTTCATAGAATTCTCCAGACAAGAGTATTGGATCAGCAGCTATTCTCTTTTCCAGGGGATCTTCCCAACCCAGTGATTGAACTAAGGTCTCCTGGATTGCAGTCAGGCTCTTTACCATCTGAACCACAAGTATAACCTTTAAAGACTGAAAATCATTATGCTGTATACCTGTAACTTACATAATGCTCTACGCTAAGTTTATCTTAACTAAAAAAGGTGGATTAAAGTTGCCTCTCAATGGTGAAAACTCAATGTTCTTGTGTATGACAGAAGATATTCAGACTAAAAATTGCTAAATGAATGTTAGTGATTGATATTCCAAGAAATAGCAGTATGGCCTGAACGATAAACATTGTCAGCTTCATTTTCACTTTTACTTATAGAATTCTCTGAGCTCCAAGTAGGAAAACTGTTATAGGTGGTATGTTTCTAGTTTATTGTTGTCATTATTTCTTCATCACTAAGTTGTGTCTGACTCTTTTGAGACCCTATAGACTATAGCCCGCCAGGCTTCTTTGTCAGTGGGACTTTGCAGGCAAAAGTACTGAAGTGGGTTGCCATTTCCTTCTCCAGGGGAATCTTCCCAACCCAGGGAACGAACCCAGGTCTCCTGCATAGCAGGTGGATTCTTTACACTGAGAAAGAAAGACCAGGGAAGCCCCCTATCTTTTTATTTTAAGTAGAATCAAAAGAACAGTAATATTATAAATACATGCCGTGGATTTGTTAATTATTTACTACAATGAACCTCCTTTGCTATAGTAAATTCTTTGTAATGACATTTAGCCGATACTTTTGGTAGTAGATTTCTTTATTAACATAGTAGTGTATTTCTTTATAATATGAATAAAAGTGAAATTCCCTCATTCGTGTCTGATTCTTTGTGACCCCATGGATTATACAGTCAATGGAATTCTCCAGGCCAGAATACTGGAGTGGGTGTGCTTAGTCACTTAGTCATGTCCCACTCTTTGCGACCCCATGGACTGTAACCCACAAGGCTCCTCTGTCCATGGGATTTTTCCAGGCAAGAATACTGGAGTGAGTAGCTTTTCCTTTCTCCAGGGGATCTTCCCAGCCCAGGAATCGAACCCAGGTCTCCCTCATTGCATGAGAATTCTTTACCAGCTGAGCCACAAGGGAAGCCCCTTTAAAATATATATGCTCTCTGTATCTATGTAATGCATTTTTGTTCTCCAACATGTCTATAATAAAGGAAAGGCAATTCTTGTTAATGAATGTTCTCAGGATGTGTACAGCATAGGGTTATTAGTTAGATCAACAAATAACAAGGCTATTTTGGTAATCATGTGCATACTTTTTTTCCCCTCAGGGGATTTGCGATGTGCTTCCTTACACTATTTTCCACTTTATATAGACTGAAAATATAATCAGGTTCTAATGTGCTTTCTATTTTTCATAATTTATTAGACTTAATTTTAAAATATGTCCTGACTTGTTCTCATATTATAGTATTTTAAATAAAGGTTTGAACTAAAAGCTTTCCTTGATTTTCTTTTCTTCTTTTCAACATTCTGTTGGTTGGGTAAATAAAATCTTAGTAAATGAAATAATGGGAGCGTTTATATATATACATAAATTAGACAAAACTTTATCAGAAGAGATGTCCTGGAAAGAGCACTAACACAAGTTTCTAAAATATATAAGAAAAACATTTTGCAATCTGGAATATTAACAATTACCCATAAACTAAAATTTTATTGCAGATATCTAAAGATGAATTATGCATGATCATACTTGAACTAGCTATGTCACTCTCCGGTTAAGATATAATACTTTCTGATTCAGACACATTGACTCTATTGCACCTGTATCATTTATAAAATTTAATGCACCACATATTGATTGGTGTATCTCCAATGAATAAGACATACAATCTATTCAGTCAACATTACTTTAAACTGCCTCTAATATATCATGAATAAAAACATATTCTCTTTGACAACATTCAAGAGTAAAATACAAATTCTGGAGCCTACAATGATTCAGCATTCAAAAATGATGTCCATAATTTAAAATATAAATATATCACATTTAATTCATTGCTATGCTTCTAATTAAACATACAGTCTAATTTTTGAAATCAACTATATTGAGATACAGAAAATATTAAGTAATGAGTTTGTATTTTTCACATTATCTAAAAATATTAAGAAATATAAATATTTAATAGGATATACAATTCTATAAAGTTTTATATAGTATTTTATATACTATATAGTATATAGTATTTTATATATTATGTAGTATATAGTATTTTATCAGCCAATGTTCTCTAGAAACACAGAACCAATAAAATATTTATAGTGAGATTTATTTCAGTGAAATTACATACAGTTTTGAGAGCTACCAAGTCTGAAATCTGTCAGACAGGTCAGCAAGCTGGAAAACTCTTTAGTAGGAGCTGATGTTGCACTCTTTTTTTGTTCACATTGTGGAAAAATATCCCACATGCATTTTATACCCAACAGGGTGATCCCTTACACATGGTTCCCCTTCCAGACACTGGTCCTTTCAGACCCTCATATCCTATCAGCGTCTCCTGGAAATTTTAAGTCTATATTTTAGGTGTATGAAATATACTCTCACTGAATGTATTTTAATTTTGTAGGTTAGTATTTCTTAAAATGGAATTCTCAAAAGTATTTACTAAATTTCAAAAGAATTTGTTTTTGCATTAAAAAGGATTTGGTTATTGCTGAAAATTAAGAATCACTATTCTAGATATTCATTGTGCAGTGTAGAACATTTCTCTCTCGATAAATGAATATTCTTTCTTTAGATAATGAGAATGATATAGATTATGGTTTTCCACACTTTTCCCTTTTACTTGGAAATACACAACACAACTCAGCGTTGAACTATAGTAACCATTTTCTCTCTTCGCAGTATAATTATCAGCCCATATGTCTTCATCTTCACTTAATCACAAATTGTCCTATTTTACATGTTTTATATTATTCCTTGCTTCAAATTTTCTTCAAATAGTTGGTACTATATAGGTTTTGAATGCATGTTAAAAAATTTGGTTCAAAGTGGTAAAATGTATACTAAATAAATTATAGCTGAGTTGAATCTAAATGTTAGGAATTCCTTTCCTCAATAGCAACAACTTTTTAAACAGTATTTACCATGTGCCAGGGCATTATGTTAATCAATTTATTGTAAATTTTTGAAAACCCTATGATGCAGGTACTACTACCAATCCCCACTCTACAGAAATGCAAAGAACTGAAACGTCTTCCAGAGTTTCATGAAGAGATCCTGAAGAGACTCAAATGTGGATGAATCCAAGCTCAGGCTCCCAATCACAATGTATATGGCATCCCAAGCCACACGTTCTACTTTGCCTTATTAATACATTTTCTAAGATTCTTTGTGGGAGAGTATTCACTACTGCATCCAACAAAACAGAACTCTGTCTTTTAACAAACTTTTGGCTCTTCCACTATGTTTCCTATCTCCTTATCCCTCTTAGTGGAGTCCAAGCCCATGCTCCAACTCTGGTTCCCCCTGGTTATCTCAGTACAGCCCCTTTCCCTCACAACCTGGTAAAGATCTCCTAACAGGACTCCAACTCCTCAGACTGGTGATCCCTCAGGTACTTGTTTCCCAGAGCAGAACCCTCAGGCCACGTTTTTCCAATAAAGCTATAATTCATATACCCTAGCAGACAGCAATACCCCATAGCATAGTTTCACAGAGACTTTTCCTCACAAAGGTCCATCCCCAACCCCTAGGTAAGGGAAATTTCCATTTCCAAGTTTTTCTCTGAAATGGGCTATTTTTCCCCCTCATTATCATCTTTTACTGCTTCTTGTTCACTCTTTTCAACTTACCCCACTACCTTATGGCCTAATTTCAGTTCCTAGACTCTCCCCAAAACTCACTCAATGTTTACAAAGTTGCCCAACTGTTCTGTGCTTTCCCTCTTCCTGCTGCTACAATTTTGGGGAAGAATTCTTCTTTCTCAAAGAAGTCTCAGTTTGGCCCCTAAAACCTTTCAACTGATTGGATAAAGCCCATTCACTTTATCTTCACTTAGTGGCCCAGTGGTAAAAAAATCTCCCTGCCAATGCAGGAGACACAGGTTCGATCCCTGGGTTGGAAAGATCCCCTGGAAGAAGAAATGGCAACCCAGTCCAGTATTTGTTCCTGGAGAATCCCATGGAACAAGGAGCCTGGCAGGCTACATTCCACAGGGTCACAAAGCATCGGACATAACTGAGCAACAGAGCACACATAGAGTCAGCTGATTAGTGGATGTTAACAACATAGACCTTTAACACATCAGCCACGTGTATTACAAATAATATCTTCACAGCAACACCTATATTAGTGTTTAATTAAAGAACTGATCATTATAGTTTAGTCAAGTTGACACATAAACCTAATCATCACAAATACTGTGTAAATGAATGATTGAATAATTTGTTCATTTTATATTTAAAATAAAATAAGCACTAGATTTTAAACAAAATATTTTTTAAATTTCTAAAATTATATAAGGATTTAATTAGTTTTATGTGGCTTTTCCAGATAAGATGAAGTATTAAAAGATATAATTCTCCCAGGATACTGTTTTAGGGAAGACATAACTCACTAGTTCTGAATAGCCCAATTGCCAGTTTACCTTCTTACATAAGATACTAATTTAAAAAACCTAAAGACATGTCTTAAATAAGAGTCTTAAGAAAAAAAACATATTTTTTTTCAGTAATAATAATCAAAATTACGTTATTTAGGTTTTGCTATTCCACTACAGCAAAGATTGGTAACTAACTCTCAACATTCACTCTCACTTTCTTCCCTTTGTCACAGAAACCTGGACTCTTAGCTTGATCTCAGGCTATTCAGGATTCACTCTACATTTATGAATTTTCCTTGTAGCTAGGTGTGAACATGTAACTAATTTTGACCAATAGGATACATTAAAATAAAATAAAAAATTCTGTGGTAACTCCATTATTATTCATCCCCTTGAATACAACTTCCTTCTTTTATTTTCTTTCTGCTAGCTGAAATGCAGACATTTTTGGACATAGGACAGTTTTGAAATATGAATAAAATCCTTGAAAGTAGAGCCAAAACACATGAGAACTCTGTATATCTGGATTTATTATGAATTGCCTACTTCTAAATTTTTCAATGAGAGAAATAAACTTGCCAATGCCATTTCAAAACTAACATAGATGATACATTTAACTATACAGCTAATTGAAGTAAAGTATCCAGAAAAATAAATTATACACTTACAGGATGATTTTAAAATTAAGTTTAATTTTTTGTTTTTTTTGTTTTTTTAGTACAAGGGAATTAGGAAAAAAACAATGTGTGGCAAAAGAAAAATAACCTTTTTCATTTCTAGTACAGTTCTCCTTTTCTTCCATATTTCTCTCTATTTCCTCTTTTTACTTTTCCCCTCACCTTCACAAATATTTATGTGATAACCAGGTGGAGCAATGGTAAACAATCTGTCCTCCAATGAAGGAGATGGGGTTCAATCCCTAGGTTGGGAAGATTTCCTGGAGTAGGAAATGGCAACTCACTCCATATTATTGCCTGAAAAATTCCACAGGCAGAGGAGTCTGGTGAGCTACAGTCCATGGGATTGCAAAGAGACACGACTGAGCAATTGCTTGGCTGACTGATTCTAAGCATCAGACAAAATACTGTCTTTGACTTCATTGGTTTTGTACGTAACTATTGAACCAGTGAAATTTGTTGTTAAGAGCACAGAGTTTGGGGCCAAACAACTGAGTCCAAATTCTGGCCCTATCACCGAAAAGTGGAGTCCAAATTCTGGTTCACATATATATTGTATAATTAGTATGGATAATTAGTCCTGTTACCTGCAACACCTCTGGGTCTGATTTGATTGATCAAAACTTCTCAGTATATGCCATATTTTCTTGGTTCTTTGCTTGTATGGTAATTTGTTATTTGATACCAAACACAACATCTGTATGCCAGAAAGCAAAGAGGAACCAAAGAAACTTGATGAAAGTAAAAAAGAAGAGTGAAAAAGCTGGCTTAAAACTCAACATTCAAAAAACTAAAATCATGGCATCCAGTCCCATCACTTCATGGCACATAGATGGGGAAACAATGGAAACAGTGGCAGACTTTATTTTCTTGGGCTGCAAAGTAGCTGCAGATGGTGACTGCAGCCATGAAATTAAAAGACACTTGCTCCTTGGAAGAAAAGCTATGACCAAGCTAGACAGCATATTAAAAAGCAGAGACATTACTTTGCCGACAAAGTATGGTTTCTCCAGTAGTCATGTATGGATGTGAGAGTTGGACCATAAAGAAAGCGGAACACTGAAGAATTGATGCTTTTGAACTATAATATTGGAGAAGACTCTTGAGAGTCTCTTGAACAGCAAGGAGCTCAAACCAGTCAATCCTAAAGGAAATCAGTCCGGAATATTCATTGGAAGGATTGATGCTGAAGCTGAAGCTCCAATACTTTGGCCACCTGATGCAAAGTACTGACTGGAAAAAGACCTTGATGCTGGGAAAGGCTGAAGTCAGAAGAAGCAGACAACGGAGAATGAGATGGTTGGATGGCAAACCTGACTCAATGGACATGAGTTTGACCAGCTCTTGGAGCTGATGATGGACAGGGAAGCCTAGTGTGCTGCAGTCCATGGGATTGCAAAGAATCAGACACTACTGAGCACCTGAACTGACTGACTGATTGCAAATTTCACCTTGTGCATTGAATATTTTATATTGTTATAAAGTTTTTTGAGCTGGGATACAGTTAATTTACTTGGAATCTTTTTGACTGTGTTGAGATCTTGTGCATAAACTTTATAAATCGGGGCAGAAACAGGTTTTACTTTAGGACTAATTTTGCAGTACCAGCCAGACAAAGCTTTTCTAAACTTTTTAACCAATACACCAGGGGTCCCAACACCCTGGTTAGGAATCAGGCTGCACAGCAGGAGGTGAGTGGCAGGCAAGCAAACAGTTTCATCTACTTCTCCCCATCGCTCCCTGTCGCTCACTCTATCTCCTGAATAGTGTTCCTCTCCCACCCTCTTCCATGGAAAAATTGTCTTCCACAAAACCAGTCCCTTGCACCAAAAGGTTGGGGACTGATGCAGTAAACTATGAAATACAATACTTTTCTCTTTCACTGGTGGGAAAGAAACCATTCCCTTTCCTGTGTAATTTTGGTGCATTGTTCCCTGAAATCCTTTTGTATGACTCTTTCTCCCTTATGTTGTTTCCTCTGTTCTGTATCATATTTAGTATTTGGCTAAAGAATCAAGGGTGCTTCACTGGTGGCTCAGCGGTAAAGAATCCACCTGCAATGAAGGAGATGTAGGTTTGATCCTTGGGTTGGCAAGATCCCCTGGAGAAGGAAATAGCTACCCACTCCAGTATTCTAGCCTGGGAAATCCCATGGACAGAGGTGCCTGGCAGGCTTCAGTCCATGGGGTCGCACACTAAACAACTAAAAGAATCACATGAAAGGTTCCCTTTCATATCTCAAGAATCAAATGAAAGGTTCCCTTTCATATCTCAAGAGTTCATTCTCTTTTATGTGTTCTCTCTGTCTGTACTGCATTTCCTCTCTCTGCTATACTCTCATCTTTCTCCTGTTTGATATCCTTTCCATGTTAATCATAGCTTCCTCTTCTCTTCAGATCCCTGATGCATTTCAAGAACAATTCTTGACTCAGTTCTGGGCTCTTTCTTTCTAAGCTACATCATAGATACTTTCTCTAGGAGGTAAACTGAGGTATTTGTAGAATTTGACTCTTTCATTTCTCATCTCTCAGGGATTTTTATTCTCTTGTCTGATATCCAATATCCAATATAAATGTCTGACATATATTTTGCCAGTGGTTTTTGTTTTTTGAGGTGTTTTAGGTAGAAAAGTAAATCCATTTTCCATTACTCTATTTTTGCTTCATGAATTTGCATCTGGTTTATAAAGTTTATCATAAAACCAGTCTGCATAATCAATTTAGAAGCTTCAGTATTAGATTTCATTATGGCATCTAAAATTATTCTTCAGGAATTCACAGACATTATTTTAAGAATCCACAAGTTAGCTTTATAGGGATCAGTGTTTTTATTACTGGACAAAACAAAGTTTTGGTTTCTTACAGAAATGTGCATTTTCTAGATGTGTTCTACTTTTAGAATGAGATCATTCTTAAATGGTTCATTTAAGCTTTTAAGTTTCATACTGTGGATATAACTAAGCTTAAAATGTTGAACTGCCTTTAATATGCGGTCCAAAATATGTGTTTTGCTATTTTATTTATCTATATTTATTTTGTATCTGTATTAACAGTACTTGTATTCAACTGAATAAGAATCATTTTAACAGCCCATGAAATTTAGATACATCCTATAAAAAATAAAGCCATACTTGGGAGGATATTCTCATGAATGTTATTTCATTAAAGAGTAGGTCATTTTGCTTTTTCTGGATATATATGATCTTCCAGAAATTATACATTTTTCTCTGTTAGATATTAATT
>NW_011494548.1:230735-232363 GCF_000754665.1 Bison bison bison
AAACAAAGATATTAAAAAAAGAAATAATAAATAAATGAATGGATAAATCTGTTAAAAAAAAAAAAAAAGATGGTCAGAAAACCAAAGGAGATTTTTTTCCAAAGTAGACACACAGATGGCCAAGAGGCACATGAAAAGATACTCAATATCACTAATTATTGGAGAAATGCAAGTACAAACTATAATGAGATATCATCTGGCACCAATCAGAAAGGCCATTATTATCAAGTCTACAAATAATAAATGCTGGAGAGGGTGTGGAAAAAAGGGAACCCACCTAGGTTGCTGATAGGATGTATTAATAAATTGGTACAGCCAATATGGAGAACAGTACAGAGTTTCCTTCAAAACCTAAAAAGTTGGCTACCATATGATCCAGCAATCCCATTCCTGGCCATATACGTGCAGAAAAACATGGTTCAAAAGGATACATGCTCCCCAATGTTCACTGCAACACTGTTAAACAATAGCCCAAACATGGAAGCAACCTAAATGTTCAAAGACAGAGGAATGAATACAGAAGCATGTGGAACAATGGGATATTACTCAACCATTAAAAATAATGAAATAATGCCATTTGTAGCAACATGGATGAGCCTAGAGATTGTCATACTGAGTGAAGAAAGTCAGACAAATACCATATGACATCATTTACACGGGGACTCTAAAAAGAAATGATACAAATAAACCTATTTACAAAATACAATCAGACAAAGAGAGAACAAACTTGTGGTTACTGGGGGAAGGTTGGAGATAGGGACAGTTAAAGAGTTTGGGATTGATCTATACCACTGCTATATTTAAAATGGATAACCACAAGTACCTACTGAGAGCACAGGGAACTCTGCTCAATATTCTATAACAACCTAAATGAAAAAAAAAAGAAAGAAAGAAAAGGAATAGTTACATGTTTATGTAAAACTGAATCACCTTGCTGTACACTTGAAACTAACACAATGTTATTAATCAACTATAATTTAAAATAAAAATTAAAACAAAGTATTTTTAACATTTTAATTTGTTGGAATTTAGAAATTACTACCATATAATATTAATAAATACTATATATTTGTAATAATAACAATAATACTAGGTATTATTTTATTTTTGTATCAAATTTATTCTTAAAAAATAAAGTGCTTGAGTCAAACATCAAACTAAATTTCAGTTTCTTAGAAATACTTATCTTCATAAAAAAGGTTGGCTGCATTGATAGAAGTTATATGAAGGCACAAGTAAAAGTCAAAGAGAAAACTTCACAAATATTTTATGGATATCCTAGTCTTTCAATTACTTCTCAACTGAACTCTGTTCTAGGCATGTGCCAAAATACAACTAATACTTAACCTTTAATAATATTATCAAAAGGGGCACAAAAGAACATTTTTACTTCCATTCAGGGATTATATCAGATTTTCTTAACTTTTTAAAGTATTTGCCCTTAATATCCTAGAAAATATGGCAGTATCATCCAGAAATATTTGAATTTTTTTAAATTTTATTTTATTTTTAAACTTTACATAATTGTATTAGTTTTGCCAAATATCAAAACGAATCCGCCACAGGTATACATGTGTTCCCCATCCTGAACCCTCCTCCCTCCTCCCTCCTCCCTCCCCATACCATCC
>NW_011494548.1:232463-237047 GCF_000754665.1 Bison bison bison
AGCATCCAGTATCATGCATCGAACCTGGACTGGCAACTCATTTCATACATGATATTTTACATGTTTCAATGCCATTCTCCCAAATCTTCCCACCCCCTCCCTCTGAATTTTACAATATTTTGAGGCTGAGGTAATACTCATAACTACATGTGATCACCTAAAGGTTCCACTTGTTACTTACATTCCTCTGTTATAAATAATTCTATAGTACAAAGACAAGTAAATAATCATTTCATTATCTAACAATAAGAAAATTACATGTGAAGCCGAAATGCATTGAAATTTAAAAACTAAAATTTCTCAAGACTTAAATAAAAAAAAAAAAAATAGGCTGAAATTATGAGTCATCAAATTATCTAACAAAGGAAACAAGGTTTAAAAAAATGTCCAGAGTTTATTTTAAAGCAGTATACTGTTTAAACCAGGTACCCAACCAAGATTATCCTCATTTTATTTCAGAGTTTCTCATTCTGGGTCTTCTTTATATTGGCTCATCGTGTTCCTTTCTTTCACTTGTTACTTTTTGAAAGCACAGGCTACTAGCTTTGTCATGTATTAAAACACTTAACTGTTGATTTCTACCTCTGGGAAGATGATGTGGAGGTGCTTTTCCTTATTTCTCCCACTAAGAACAACTAAAAATCTTTGACATTGTAAATAAAACAAATATAAGAAGATTCTGAAGACTAGAGAGAAGTCACATGAGTAAGGGAAATTAGGACTGGAGGAATCACATGGTGGTAAGTTCCATGGGTTTTCTCACGGCTTGTAGTTGAAGCAGCTGGCAACCCAGAAAAGCCAATGGATGTAGACAAAAAAAGTGCCAACAAGTATCTCTTCTTTTTAGATAAAAGGGACAGAAAAAGAAAGCTTTTGGATAGTCATTTGCTCTACACCTGCCCAATGTCACAGAAAAAAAAAAAAACAAGTTGGCCCCTGTCCCAACTACACATACAAGGGCAGAATCAAGATCCTAGATCTTTAGCCTTTCATTACAGTTCAGTGATGGATTACTACTCCACTAAGCTAGTGTCAGAAATGACAAGTAGGGAGCCAAGACTTTCATCACTACTAGCCTATAATGAAATGCCTCCCTGTTTTGAATCAGTGGATCATATAAGGAGCTTGGTATCCTACCTCCAATGGCAATGAGACCTATTTTCCTTTCTGAGGTGGTATGCTGTCCTGTGCTTAGTTGCTAAGTCATGTCCAACTCTGTGCAACCCCATGGACTGTGGCCTGCCAGGCTCCTCAGTCCCTGGGGATTCTTTAGTCAAGAACACTGGAGTGGGTTGCCATGCCCCCTCCAGGGAATCTTCCAAACCCAGGGATTAAACCCAGGTCTCCCACATTGCAGGTGGATTCTTTGCCATCTGAGCCACCAGGGAAGCCCAAGAATACTGGAGTGGGTAGCCTATCCCTTCTCCAGGGGGTCTTTCCTACCCAGGAATCTAACTGCGGTCTCCTGCATTGTGGGCAGATTCTTTACCAGCTGACCTACGAAGGAATCCCCTGATCTGTTGCAAGAGAAGACTAATGGACAGTCAGGAATTTCACCATTGCTGTTAGTAATGAGGCCATGATCACACAGTGTCAGAGGAGACCTCATTGGGAATGAAAGCTCCAATTCTACTCTGCTCTAAAAAGGACCATCCCCACTGGAATGATAATGAAGACCTACTGGGGAATCACCCCCATCCCCACGCTTTGGTAGTAAAAGGTTAGAGTTCTCTTCTCTTCTGCTAGAGCAGCAGAAGGAAAAGCTAATTTTTAAAAGTCTTAAATAAAAATAAAATCTCATAGCATAATAAGAACATGTATGATTTCAAAAGGAAATTGCCTGTCACAGCAAGAACTAGTAAGATCTTAAACTGAACTGAAAAAAAGACAATCAAATAGATGTCAACACTGAGATGACAGACACGTTAGAAATATCTAAGATTTTAAGTAGCCATGAAAAATGCTTCAAGTGACCAATTAAAAACATATTTAAAAAAAAAAAAAGTCTAGAGAAAGAAAGAGCAACAAAATAAGAGGTATAAGGAAGATCCAAAATCTTCTGTACCTAATTTCCAGGTGTGGAGTCAGAGAATATGTGCATGCACACTTTACTAGGGTGCACAGTCCAGCCAGGAGGCACCTGGCTCTCTAGATCTGTAAGAAAGCAGCCTGTCTTGGCCCACTAAGCCATCTGCCAGGGACCAGTAGTCCCCCTCACAGTGCCACTGACCAAGAAGCTGCAAAAGAGGTTTCAGTCAGACCCCATAAAGCTTTGCTGTCTTTAAAGGACTTGAGGTTTGTCTGGAATTCATGGTTCCCAGGTGTCTTTCATCAGTTGTGGCCCTGGTCAGATCAAAATGGCTTGAGATCCGGCTCTAAGGGAACATAATGTCTTTGTTTCAGAGCCAGATGGACCTAGGCACGATAGGTTCCCTGAAGTCCCTGCCTATTTCTACAGAGCTCAGAAACAAGGATCTATTCTGGGACATGAGGGTGAACATGGGACAGCAAGCGCATGCACACTTTGTTCTGCAGTGCCCAAGCACCTACTGTCAGGCATCCAGGCCCTCTGTGTCAGTCAGTCCTGTCCAACTCTGCAACCCCATGGACTGTAGCCCACCAGAATCCTGGGGATTCTCCAAGCAAGAATCCTGGAGTGAGCTGCCATTTCCTTCTCCAAGGGACCTTCCCAACCCAAGGATGGAAACCAGGTCTCCAGTATTGCAGGCAGATTCCTTACTGACTGAGCCACACAGGGAAGCCCTCCAGCCCCTCAAGCCAAATGTGATAAAAGGCCCTGCCTGCCAGGCAGGCCATACCCTAAGGCCAGTGGTTTCCTTCAGAACTGGAAAGGTCCTTACTGGTAGAACCCTTATTACCACTCAGGTGTATCTTAAAAAAAAAAAAAAATTCCCTATCTCTGTGAATGTTCTCCAGTCCATCTCCTGGTAGGTAAAACATAAACACTAATCTTTATTATCCTTCTCCATGGTGACATGCGATCAATCTGTCAAATAGTGTTACTATTTTTTATCCTAATACTCCTAAAGTATATTGTTTTCTCTTTGTTTAAAATGTGTTAATGTTTAAAATGTGTGTTAATGTTTAAAATGTGTGTTAATATTATTCATGGTTGCAAACCAAACAGTAAATTCTCATTTATCTGAAAAGGCAACTTTCTTGCATATATCTCAAATTGGCTATGCAGTCTGAAATCAAAGTTAGGAATGAGAAGAAATTAAGGCACTGGTGGCTCAGATGGTAAAAATCTGCCTGCAATGCAGGAGACCTGGGTTTGATCCCTGGGTCGGGATGATCCCCTAGAGAAGGTAATGCACCCTCCTGCACTATTCTTGCATGGAGAATTCCATTGACAGAGAAGCCTGGGAGCTGAAGTCCATGGAGTTGCAAAGGGTCAGACAGGACTGAGCAATAAACACTTTCACTTTTCACTTTCAGGGACTTAATTAATAGAAACTTCTCAACAGCCTCCTGGGGAACTACCTCTAGAGTTAACAAATTCCTCCACTATGCACTGATTCCAGTGTAGATAACATATCTCTAGGCAATTGGCTTATTTCCCTGGGATATGATATTGGAGTTTAAATATAATCATACTACTAGCAAATTAACTACTCAGTACCTTTATAAAGGGAAAGTCCTTTGTGTTGATACCATCATGATCTGTGTCTTTAGCTCTGTAGTCACTACTTTTGATCCCATAATGCTAACTTTAGTGTGGCTAAGGAAGATGTTCCACTGGCATCCATTGAGTGGGCTGTCTTGACCTCCTAACCATGAAGACCTTCTCTCTAACATTTATATTTGACAGAACTCTCTTTTATTCTAGGCATGTTTTAGAATATTCAAGCTGCTCTGATGGAATACCACAGACTATGTGGTTTATAAACAACAAAAACTTATTGCTAACAGTTCTGAAGGCTAGGAAGTCCAAAATTAAGGTACTGGCAGAGATAGTATTTTGTGAGAGTCCACTTTCTGGTTCATAGAAGGCCACCCTCTGGCTGAATCCTCACTTGAAAGAAAGAGCAAGGGAGTTCTCTGGAACCTCTTTTATAAAGGCACTAATTACTTCCCTGTGAAAGTGTTACACTCAATATGCCAGCAAATTTGGAAAACTCAGCAGTGGCTACAGGACTGGAAAAGGTCAGTTTTCATTCCAATCCCAAAGAAAGGCAATGCCAAAGAATGCTCAAACTACCGCACAATTGTACTCATCTCACACACTAGCAAAGTAATACTCAAAATCCTCCAAGTCAAATAGGAAAAGGAGTTTGTCAAGGCTGTATATTGTCACCCTGTTTATTTAACTTATATGCAGAGTACATCATGAGAAATGCTGGACTGGAAGAAACACAAGTTGGAATCAACATTGCCGGGAGAAATATCAATAACCTCAGATATGCAGATGACACCGCTCTTATGGCAGAAAGTGAAGAGGAACTCAAAAGCCTCTTGATGAAAGTGAAAGTAGAGAGTGAAAAAGTTGGCTTAAAGCTCAACATTCAGAAAACGAAGATCATGGCATCCGGTCCCACCACTTCATGGGAAATAGATGGGGAA
>NW_011494548.1:237147-241385 GCF_000754665.1 Bison bison bison
CATCTCACATGCTAGTAAAGTAATGCTCAAAATTCTCCAAGCAATATGTGAACCATGAACTTCCTGATGTTCAAGCAGGTTTTAGAAAAGGCAGAGGAACCAGAGATCAAATTGCCAACATCCGCTGGATCATGGAAAAAGCAAGAGAGTTCCAGAAAAACATCTATTTCTGCTTTATTGACTATGCCAAAGCCTTGGACTGTGTGGATCACAATAAACTGTGGAAAATTCTGAAAGAGATGGGAATATCAGACCACCTGATCTGCCTCTTGGGAAATTTGTATGCAGGTCAGGAAGCAACAGTTAGAACTGGACATGGAACAATGGACTGGTTTCAAATAGGAAAAGGAGTTTGTCAAGGCTGTACATTGTCACCCTGTTTATTTAACTTATATGCAGAGTACATCATGAGAAATGCTGGACTGGAAGAAACACAAGTTGGAATCAACATTGCCGGGAGAAATATCAATAACCTCAGATATGCAGATGACACCGCTCTTATGGCAGAAAGTGAAGAGGAACTCAAAAGCCTCTTGATGAAAGTGAAAGTAGAGAGTGAAAAAGTTGGCTTAAAGCTCAACATTCAGAAAACGAAGATCATGGCATCCGGTCCCACCACTTCATGGGAAATAGATGGGGAAACAGTGGAAACAGTGTAGTGTCAGACTTTATTTTTCTGGGTTCCAAAATCACTGCAGATGGTGACTGCAGCCATGAAATTAAAAGATGCTTACTCCTTGGAAGGAAAGTTGTGACCAACCTAGATAGCATGTTTAAAAGCAGAGACATTAGTTTTCCAACAAAGGTTGGTCTAGTCAAGGCTATGGTTTTTCCTGTGATCACTTACGGATGTGAGAGTTGGACTGTGAAGAAGGCTGAGTGCCAAAGAATTGATGCTTTTGAACTGTGGTGTTGGAGAAGACTCTTGAGAGTCCCGTGGACTGCAAGGAGATCCAACCATTCCATTCTGAAGGAGATCAGCCCTGGGATTTCTTTGGAAGGAATGATGCAAAAGCTGAAACTCCAGTACTTTGGCCACCTCATGAGAAGAGTTGACTCATTTGAAAAGATTCTGATGCTGGGAGGGATTGGGGGCAGGAGGAGAAGGGGACGACAGAAGATGAGATGGCTGGGTGGCATCACTGACTCGATGGATGTGAGTCTGAATGAACTCCGGGATTTGGTGATTGACAGGGAGGCCTGGCGTGCTGCGATTCATGGGGTCGCAAAGAGTCGGACACGACTGAGCGACGGATCTGATCTGATCTGAATTACTTCCCCAAAGCCCAGTCTCCACGAATTTTAAGGAAACAAACACTCAGTTTATAGCAGAGCCCTTCCTTTGTGGTAATTTCATTGACTACTTCTGAAAAAACTGAGACCCATATACCAAACATACTGCTTTTTATTCCCTGTACAGTACTCATAATTCTGAATAAATATTAGACTTAGGCAAATTAGAATTTTTTAATGTAGTCATTGAATGAATTTTACTTTTCACCTGCCCTTTAGGACCACATTCATTTAAGACTATAGAGCAAGCGGAGTAATGTTTGGTTTTCATCCAATAGAAATTAAAGAAAAAATCATCTATCAGAAGTTAGGCTAGGGAGGCTATGGCTGTCCAAGGAATTTGCATACTATGACAGACCACTCATGAAACTTAATCATGCTGTAAGAACTAACTTTTACTGTATTTGAAATACACTATTTTAATTATGAAATGCAGTTTTAAACTCCTGATAGCTAGTTGGAAATTCAGCTCACAAGGAGAAGGTTACATCAAAGAATGTTTGTATGCCCTATAGCAAGTTTTAAATTTCAGAGCCTAACAAGAAGTAACAAATCTAAGATTAAAAAAAAAAAGAGAGAGAGAGAAATTATTTTTCAAACTGAGAGTAATTTGTTTATAATTTGTGAACCTCATGATTCTCAACAAGTGGATTAACATGGCACAAATGCATTATTCCCATTTGTTACAATCCATTCCTACACTATTGCATGGCCTGTATCCAAAAGACAAAGCTGTTAACAATGCGGTCAGACAAGCTAGAGCAGCCATCTTATTTTGGTCCTCATTAAACTAACAGTTAGGTCAATTAGGTCATCCAGGAAATGATTCAAATAACAAAATAAGCAACAATAGTATCTGCAAAATCAAAAGTCAGTTATCAAGATAGCTATAATAGTCCCTCAACTTGACTAAACTTTAGAAAGACTCTTTCAGGACTCTAGGCTCTGACCTTACTTTTCTTAGAGAATTTACTTTGGAAAAGTTTTAACAGTAGGAAATTTCCTGGCAATACACTGTTAGCAATCTGGGCTTTCACTGTCATGGCCTGTGCTAGATCCCTGATCAGGGAATTAAGATCCTTCAAGCTGAGTAACATGGCCAAAAGACAAAACAAAATAAAAAACAAACAAAAACTACTCCCACTCCCCCCTCCAAAAAAAAAAAAAAACTTAAAACTGTATATTAATTCTCTGTGGCTTTGAGATCTAAATATTTTTAAAAGATCTTGCCTGTTTTACAGCCTAGGAATGTCTTTCTCAAGGATCTGGGAGCCATCCCTTTGAAAGAGACTCATGTATAAATTTCTCCGGTAGGATGGGAACCTAACTCCAGTGGGAGCTAATTCACAAACACAGATGGCCTAATCCAGAGAAATAAATCTGCAAACTCAGGAAAAACTCAGTGTATTCAATACATCCCATTAAGCAATCTCTCCACAAATGTCCTTAATACTTTTCCACGAGATCATTTTAGCTCTTAAACTGCCAACCCCCTTACATCTTTTGTTTCATTAGAGTTAAGATGAGGCTGAGTTCTGTCTTATTGCAATAGTAAAGTCTTTGTTTCCAATTTACCAGTTTAACTTTGTCCAGCACAATTTTTGCTTTGGCATGAGCCACCAATAATGATATTTCTTTTTCCACTTTTAGTGCTCTATCAACATAAGTCCCAGTGAAGCACCAGAAATTTAAATAAGGTACATATTGATCATAATAATCTCCCATTCTTCATTGTTTGTCTCTGTGTAAGGCATCTATGGTGACTGCATGTTTTATCAAAAGGAGCTCATCAATACAGTGAGTCAGCACACTGTCCTGCAAGACAGTAAATTTCCTAAAATTTATAATTAGAGGATTAATGTTGATATTTTCATATGAGTACAATATTATGCTTTCTAGGTAAAAGCACCATTTTAAAAATATTTTATCTTCACACAATGGAGCAAACGTCTCCCTTGATGCAGCATCCATACTGATTTATTACAATAAGGCCTAAATCTGTAACATCAGATGCAGTTTGAAATATGACTTGATTAAACTCTTTAAAATTCACTATCATCCTTCCACCTTCATCTCTTTCCTGATGTAAATAAATGTTAAAAATAAATGAAGATATGACAAGAATCACAAATATACATTTCAAGTATTTGGTGCTGGCACCAATATGCACACTGAATGAACCCAGTGATACATAACACTAGAAGAATTTGATAACCCTTAATTACCAGTCTCTAAAAGAAACTAAGGTAGCATGGAAGCCAGGAAATATTGCTGCAGAGTCCTAAAGTCAGAAATGTAGAGCAGATAACAGAAAACTATGTCCCTAGAGCTGAAGATTTATATGAATTACAAATAAATTTTGTAGATAAAAGGAAGATAAAAGGCAGAGAGGAAGTGATAGAAAACTAGTGAGCCTTAATCAGAGAAGGGAGGGATACATAGTACCAACTGTGATTTGGCAGGTAGGTGACAGAATTTGCAGTACCTTGAAGACTAGGTTAACCTGATTTATTTTCATCTGAAGAGCAGTAAGTAGCAAGGAAAGATATTAAACATAGAAAGGTTTTAAAACTAATATAATCAGTTTGCATTTTAATATAATTATACATGTTTTCCACACTTCAGTTGAGATGCCATCTCTTTTGAGAACTTTCTAAAGCTTTAATTACATATAAAATCAAAATATGTTTATGAACCTCAACTATTCACATACATACCACACTGATTAGTCTTTCACAGTATTTACTAAAGATATTATATACTTTAAATTTTTACTTTTTTTTTTTTTGCCTCTTCTGCACCATAGTTACTGTGTCTTACTCATATGTGTCTCATAGTAGGAACTCAATACATTCTTAGCAAAAACAAGATTGTTTAACCCTTAAGTAGGTCAATCACTATAGTGATATATTCTGTGCCAATACTCCAACTTCATATCAGCTATT
>NW_011494548.1:242136-251345 GCF_000754665.1 Bison bison bison
AAAGACTTCACTTTTACTTTTCACTTTCACGCATTGGAGAAGGAAACGGCAACCCACTCCGGTGTTCTTGCCTGGAGAATCCCAGGGACGGGAGAGCCTGTGGGCTGCCGTCTATGGGGTGGGTCGCATAGAGTCGGACATGACTGACGTGACTTAGCAGCAGCAGTAGCATTGCCCAATGATATCCAAACACTAAATCTAGATATGATTTACTTATTTATAGCTGAATAGATTATGCTTTATTTCCATTACGACTGCTGTTGCTACTGTTGCTAAGTCGCTTCAGGCGTTCCAACTCTGTGTGACCCCATAGAGGGCAGCCCGCCAGGCTCGGCCATCCCTGGGATTCTCCAGGCAAGAACACCGGAGTGGGTTGACATTTCCTTCCCAATGCATGAAAGTGAAAGGTGAACGTGAAGTCCCTCAGTCGTGTCCGACTCTTAGCGACCCCATGGACTGCAGCCTACCAGGCTCCTGCGTCCAAGGGATTTTCAAAGCAAGAGTACTGGAGTGGGTTGCCATTGCCTTCTCCGTCCATTAGGACTAGAGATTATATAATTTAAAAATAATACAGAGTAGAAGGAATACTAGACCAACAGTAAAATCAATAAGCAAACAATTGACTCTATCTCAGTTCCTGGTCAAAGTCAGAGATTTTATGCTATTTTAATTTCAAATATGTGCATTATTTTGCTCTTGTCCACTTAATGTCTAGCTTTCCTTCCTTATTGACAGCTATTTTGATCTATAGAGTCACTGATCTAAAGCTGCTTGCAGATAAAACAGTTTTACAAAGGTATCTCTGTCAGCTCCTGCAACTGCATAAAGTGTAAGCCTTATAATAAATGATGCAAATGACTTTGAGAGTTTGGAAAGTATTATTGTAAAGTTTCAGGATAGCTTCAGGTGTCTAGTGTTCTGAGGTTTTGGAAATATTACCAAAAATGTAAAATAGGAATTATTGCATCTGATTTCTTTCACCACTAAGATGTAATCCCAAACCTAACATACTTCTTTGGGTTCTGGAGGCCACATGTTCTACAGTTAGGGACATAAATTTGACCCACATATAAGTTTACACAAAGTGTTGGTGAGGCAAAGGTAAGCTGCTAGGTGGCTGAGAACCCAATATTACCCACAACTGTTGTACTGGTGCCTGTCTCTCAACCACCTCAGACCTACGGTGACATAGGTATCCCTTATGACTAGCATATTGAAAAAAAAAAAAAGTTTTTAAATAGATAGTTTCACTAAGAATGTGGAGGAAAAATGATTAGAGCTGCACTACAGTCCCTGTTGGAGATGGCCCTGAAAGATAGCATGGAATGAAAACCCTCCCAGCTGGGCATAACTTTAGTGGTACATCCTATCACTCACTTGTGGAAGGAGAAACAATCCAAAGTGAGAATAAATAAAAAACCCAGACCTTCAGAACTCATAATTTCACATATCAAATCCTGGTCACCTCACTTGTCTTTTATTCACATCTCTTTAGAAGTCACTCACACATAAATTCCCTACCTCAATTTCAATACATAAAAAATATCTTCCAGCTTCAAATTTATTGAAACTTATGACCAACCTAGATAGCATATTTAAAAGCAGAGACATTACTTTGACAACAAAGGTCCGTCTAGTCAAGGCTATGGTTTTTCCTGTGGTCATGTATGGATGTGAGAGCTGGACTGTGAAGAAAGCTGAGTGCCGAAGAATTGATGCTTTTGAACTGTGGTGTTGGAGAAGACTCTTGAGAGTCCCGTGGACTGCAAGGAGATCCAACCAGTCCATTCTGAAGGAGATCAGCCCTGGGATTTCTTTGGAAGGAATGATGCTAAAGCTGAAACTCCAGTACTTTGGCCACCTCATGCGAAGAGTTGACTCATTGGAAAAGACTCTGATGCTGGGAGGAATTGGGGGAAGGAGTAGAAGGGGACAACATAGGATGAGATGGCTGGATGGCATCACCGACTTGATGGATGTGCGTTTGAGTGAACTCCGTGAGTTGGTGATGGACAGGGAGGCCTGGCATGCTGTGATTCATGGGGCCGCAAAGAGTCAGACACAAATGAGTGACTGAACTGAACTGAACTGATTAATTTTCCCCTCAAAGTGTTAATATTTTTCAGACTACAAAGGTTAACATCTTTCACAAAATAGCTTCTTGGTAATATGTTTCATTTTTTAATTTTTATTACATATGTTCTATTTTTTATATTAATGGACTGAAAACCTCACTGATCATCAGGGAATCATTGACTGAAGTGTATGAGCTTTGTACAGGGCAATAGATACTTAGGTATATGTGTTTTAATGCCTGAAAATGGGCCACTTTGATGGATACAAAAGCATGCCTTTTTTAAATGATATTTAAGTTTATCTTCTTGCCATGCCTCATAGAGTATATCTTGGCAAGCTCTTGTTCCTCTTCTGTCCTTCCCAGGGCACTTGCTATCTGAAGCTTATTAGCTTAGCTGAGGGAATTGGCAGGATCTAGGAGTGGGGCTTGGATTGGGTCTCCTGGGGTTCTGCTTCAGTGTTAGAGTTGGTCTAACAATTCCACAGTTGAAGCAACATAGCCCTCTTTCCCTGTCCCTCCCCTGTCTGAAGTATTGTTCTCCATACTTAATTTTGTACTTCCTAAATTGGGTGTAGTCTCCCCTTTCTCACATTCCCGAACTGTAATGAGGATTCACTAATATCTTAAGGTCAGCAGTGTTGCTATTTCCCCCCACAGTTAACACTTTTGTTCCATTGTAGAAAAAGAAAAATTAGTTCACTGCAGAAATCTTCGTTGAACAGCAGGGATAGAAAGATTTTTGCTCCCAGTTTTTTTCTCACACCACCCCTACCCAAATCTACATCAACATGGACACGTACTAGGGCTTTTCCTGATCTTTTCTCCTCTCTACCCTGTGGAATTATTGTGAAGATCCTATAAGGAGCGAAGATGTCCCATTTCTAGGTCTCCAGGGTTTTCACAGTATCATGGTGTTCCCAATACAACCTTTTACAATTTGTCAGAGCTCCTAGCTGAATTATTCTTACTAGCATCCTGTTATATCGACCCCAGCTGTGACTGTGTTCCAATCTCCTCTCTCCCTAAAGGTACTGTTTCTCTTTAGATTTGGGGTCAGTTGTTTCCTTTCCTACCTCAAATCCATGATGAATACAGCGGGTGAAACCAGCAATTTGAAACTAACTTTTTTTTTTTTTTTTTGATGAAAGGAGGTAAAGAACCTCATTTCAGTTCTTAATATGCCAGGACAGAAAGTGACAACTGCCTTAATTTTGAAGCTTTTTTTTTATACACAAAATTCTAGGGAAGGCTTTGCTTTCAACACTTTAAAGATGCCATTCCTTTGTTTTAAATTTAAAGTTTTTATATACTAAGAGCAAGTATATACTTCTACATAATCACAATAAAATTGTCACAGTCAAAAAATTTAATATGTTGTTACTTAATATAGTCTATATTCTAACTTCTCCAATTGTCTAAAAACATATATTTTATAATATCCCTTATAATAATCTTTAATTGAGGTTCAATCAAGGATCCTATCAATGATTAATAATTCTAGAATCATTTTTCAACTTAAATTTTTACTTTCATTGCATTAACATTTTAGAAGAGTCCAGGAAAGATAGGAGGTAAAAAAAAAAAAACAAAAACCTAGAGTAACTAAAGAATAGCATGTCTGAAATTGAGGTTACCAAAGAATTGCATTTCTAAGAAATTGCAAGACATAAAACTAAGCTGTCCAATATAGTGGTAACAATAGTCACATATAGACGATTACATTTAAATTAATTATAAAAATAATTAAAAATAATTCAGTTCCTAAATTGCACTAGCCACATCTGAAATTTCAAAAGCCACATGAGGCTAGTGGATGACATAATGTATGGTGCAAATACAGAACATTGTCTTTACTCAGAAATTTCTGTTTTACAGCTCTGGTATAGAATATAACAGCCATTTGGGTGGCTGAAGTGAAACAACTACATGTACAGTTAGGTAAGATAGAGCTTATAATTGGTAACAAAAGTGACCTTAAAAAGGATAGTTATTTAATATCTTGACTTACTAATCTGATTATTAAGAAGTGTAAGTCTGATAAATACCTTTAAAATGTTAATAGAAGCATAGTATCTTTTTTCCTATTTCTCTGTTATACTTAGTGCATATCTTCATCATCCCTTCTCCATATTAGCACCAAAATCCAGATTTAAAAGTGAAAGAAAATAAGAGTAATTCTCTTTCCTTTAAAGTTAAAACATGGAAACAACATATGATTTCCACTTGTATTCTACTGGCAAAAATGTGGTCATCTCTCCAAAGCGTGTGTCATTAGTTAAGCAGTTATGCACCCACCAAAGTCGAGAGATTATGAACCTCAATGGGAAAAAAAAAATGATGGAGGACAGTCATTATTATCTGTCAAAGTAATGGACCAAGAATAACAATCAGGAAATAACATTAACTATCTTTTTTATATTCCATCACAATGGCATTGAGTTTCAGTTCAGTTGCTCAGGCATGTCTGACTCTTTGTGACCTGATGGACTGCAACATGCCAGGCTTCTCTGTCCATCACCGACTTCCAGAGTTTGCTCAAATTCATGACCATCGAGTCGGTGATGCCATTCAATCATCTTATCCTCTGTCATCCCCTTTTCTCCTCCTGGCTTCAATCTTTCCCAGCATTGGGGTCTTTTCCAGTGAGTCAGTTCTTTGCATCAGGTGGCCAAAGTATTGGAGTTTCAGTCCTTCCAATAAATATTCAGGATTGATTTCCTTTAGGATTCACTGGATGGATCACCTTGCTGCCCAAGGGACTCTCAAGAGTCTTCTCCAACACCACAGTTCAAAACATCAATTCTTTGGTGCTCAGCTTTCTTTACAGTCCAATTCTTATATACATACATAACTACTGGAAAAACCATAGCTTTGACTAGACAGACCTTTGTCAGTAATGTCTCCAATTTTTAACATGCTGTCTGGGTTGGTCATAGGTTTTCTTCCAAGGAGCAAGTGTCTTTTAATTTCATGGCTGAAGTCACCATCTGTGGTGATTTTGGAACCCAAGAAAATAAAGCCTGTCACTGTTTCAATTGCTTCCCATCTATTTGCCAAGAAGTGATGGGACCAGATGCCATGATCTTAGTTTTCTGAATGCTGAATTTTTAAGCCAGCTTTTTCACTCTCCTCTTTCACTTTCATCAACAGGCTCTTTAGTTCTTCTTTGCTTTCTGCCATAAAGGTGGTGTTGAGTTTAGTACATTATTAAATCTATATTCAAATCAAATCCCTTACAATTATACAGTAGAAGTGACAAATAGATTCAAGAGATTATATCTGTCAGACAGACTGCCTGAAGAACTATGGACAGGTTTGTGACATTGTACAGGAGGCAGTGATCAAGACCACCCACAAGAAAAAGAAATGTAAAAAAGCCGAGTGGTTATTTGAGGGACCTTACAAATAGCTGAGAAAAGAGAAGTGAAAGGCAAAGGATAAAAGGAAAGATATACCCATCTGAATGCAGAATTCAAGAATAACAAGGAGAACTAAGAAAGTCTTCCTCAGTGTTCAATGTGAAGAAATAGAGGAAAACAATAGAATGGGAAATACTAGGTATCTCTTCAAGAAAATTAAGAGATACCAAGGGAATATTTCATGCAGAGATGGGCTCAATAAAGGACAGAAACAGTATGGACCTAACAGAAGCAGAAAATATTAAGAAAAGGCAGCAAGAATATACAAAAGAACTATACAAAAATGATCTTAATGACCCAGATAACCATGATGGTGTGATCACTCACCTAGAGCCAGACATCATGAAATGTGAAGTCAAGTGTACCTTAGAAAGCATCACTATGAACAAAGCTGGTGGAGTTGATGGAATTCCAGCTGAGCTATTTCAAATCCTAAAAGATGATGCTGTGAAAGTGCTACACTCAATATGCCAACAAATTAGGGAAACTTAGCAGTGACCACAAGCCTGGAAAAGGTCAGTTTTCATTCTAATCCCAAAGAAATACAATGCCAAGGAATGTTGAAACTATCACAGAATTGCACTGATCTCACACACTAGTAAAAAAGTAATGCTCAAAGTTCTCCAAGCCAGGCTATAAGAGTACATGAACTGAGGACTTCCAGATGTTCAAGTTGTATTTAGAAAAGTCAGTGGAACCAGAGATCAAACTGCCAACATCCACTGGATCATCAAAAGAGAAAGAGGGTTCCAGAAAAATATCTACTTCTGCTTTATTGACTATGCCATTATTGACTATGCCAAAGCCTTTGACTGTGTGGATCACAATAAACTGTGGGAAATTCTTCAAGAGATGGGAATAACAGGCCACCTGACCTGCCACTTGAGAAACCTATATGCAGGTCAGGAAGCAACAGTTAGAACTGGACATGGAACAATAGACTGGTTCCAAATAGGAAAAGGAATATATCAAGGCTGTATATTGTCACCCTACTTATTTAACTTATATGCAGAGTACATCATGAGAAATGCTGGGCTGGAAGAAGCACAAGCTAGAATCAAGATTGCCAGAAGAAATATCAATAACTTCAGATATGCAGATGACACCACCCTTATGGCAGAAAGTGAAGAGCAACTAAAAAGCCTCTGATGAAAGTGAAAGAGGAGAGTGAAAAACTTGGCTTAAAGCTCAAGATTCAGAAAACTAAGATCATGGCATCTGGTCCCATCATTTCATGGGAAATAGATGGGGAAACAGTGGAAACAGACTTTATTTTGGGGGGCTCCAAAATCACTGCAGATAGTGATTGAAGCCAAGAAATTAAAAGACACTTACTCCTTGGAAGGAAAGTTATGACCAACCTAGATAGCATATTTAAAAGCAGAGACATTACTTTGCCAACAAAGGTCTGTCTAGTCAAGGCTATGGTTTTTCCTGTGGTCATGTATGGATGTGAGAGCTGGACTGTGAAGAAAGCTGAGTGCCGAAGAATTGATGCTTTTGAACTGTGGTGTTGGAGAAGACTCTTGAGAGTCCCTTGGACTGCAAGGAGATCCAAACAGTCCATTCTAAATCATGACAGACCTTGCAGAAGCGTGCTGGCTGTGATGGATCCCACAGAAGCCTGGCCAAGAGGAGCTATTCCTCGTCCAAGGTCAGGCATGGTGACCAAGAGCGACAGGCTGCAATGGTGCAGGAGTAGCCAAGAGGAGCTACCCCACATCAGAGGTCAGGGGTAGCAGCTGAGATTACCGCGGAGAAGTGTGTCCAAGACAGCCAAGAAGCGTGGCTGAGAGGAGATACCCCTCGCCCATGATGGGGGTGGTGACGAAGAACGCCAGGCTGTGACGGTGCAGGAGCGGCAGAGAGGAGTTTACCGCACAACCGAGATCGGGGCGGCCGCACAGAGGAGTTACCGCACTTCCGAGGTCAGCGGGGGCAGCTGAGAAGAGCAACCCCCATCCAAGGAGCGGTGGCTACCCGGGCGCAGGAGGGCCCAGAGGAGCTACTCCAAGTTCAAGGTCATGAGGGGTGGCCCTGAGGAGATACCCCTCATCCAAGGTAAGGAGCAGTGGCTACACATTGCTGAAGCAGCCATTAAGAGATACTCCACGACCAACATAAGAGAAACCCAAGTAAGATGGTAGGTGTTGCAAGAGGGCATCAGAGGGCAGACACATTGAAACCATAATCACAGAAAACTAGCCAATCTGATCACATGGACCACAGCATTGTCAAACTCAATGAAACTAAGCCCCAAGATGGACAGGTTATGGTGGAGAGGTCTGACAGAATGTGGTCCACTGGAGAAGAGAATGGCAAACCACTTCAGTATTTTTGCCTTGAGAACCCCATGAACAGTATGAAAAGGCAAAATGATAGGGTACTGAAAGAGGAACTTCCTAGGTCAGTAGGTGACCAATATGCTACTGGAGACCAGTGGAGAAATAACTCCAGAAAGAATGAAGGGATGGGGACAAAGAAAAAACAATACCCAGTAGTGGATGTGACTGGTGATAGAAGCAAGGTCCAATGCTATGAAGAGCAATATTGCATAGGAACCTGGAATGTCAGGCCCATGAATCAAGGCAAATTGGAAGTGGTCATACAAGAGATGGCAAGAGTGAACGTTGATATTCTAGGAATCAGCAAACTAAAATGGATTGGAATGGGTGAATTTAACTCAGATAACCATTATATCTACTACTGTGTGCAGGAATCCCTTAGAAGAAATGGAGTAGCCATCATGGTCAACAAAAGAGTTCAAAATGCAGTACTTGGATGCAATCTCAGAAACAACAGAATAATCTCTGTTTGTTTCCAAGGCAAAGCATTTAATATCACAGTAATCTAAGCCTATGCCCCAACCAGTAATCCTGAAGAAGCTGAAGTTGAACAGTTCTATGAACACCTGCAAGACCTTTTAGAAGTAACACCCCCAAAATATGTTCTCTTCATTATAGGGGACTGGAATGCAAAAGAAAGAAGTCAAGAAACTCGTGGAGTAAGAGGCAAATTTGGCCTTGGAGTATGGAATGAAGCAGGGCAAAGGTTAATAGAGTTCTGCCAAGAGAACACACTAGTCATAGCAAACACCCTCTTCCAACAACACAAGAGAAGACTCTCCACATGGACATCACCAGATGGTCAACACAGAAATCAGATGGATTATATTCTTTGCAGCCAAAGATGCAGACGCTGTATACAGTCTGCACAAACAAGACCAGGAGCTGACTGTGGGTCAGATCATGAACTCCTTATTGCCAAATTCAGACTTAAATTGAAGAAAGTAGGGAAAACCACTAGACCATTCAGGTATGACTTAAATAAAATCCCTTATGATTATACAGTGGAAGTGAGAAAAATATTTAAAGAACTAGATATGATAGAGTGCCTGATAAACTATGGACAGAGGTTCATGACATTGTACAGGAGACAGGGATCAAAGCTATCCTCAAGAAAAAGAAATGCAAAAAAGCATAATGGCTGTTTGAGAACGACTTACAAATAGCTGTGAAAAGAAGAGAAGCAAAAAGCAAAGGAGAAAAGGAAAGATATAGCATCTGAATGCAGAGTTCCAAAGAATAGCAAGAATAGATAAGAAAGCCTTCCTCAGGGATCAATGCAAAGAAATAGAGGAAAACAACAGAATGGGAAAGACTAGAGATCTCTTCAAGAAATTTAGAGATACCAAAGGAACATTTCATGCAAAG
>NW_011494548.1:251445-251683 GCF_000754665.1 Bison bison bison
CAACATTCAGAAAATGAAGATCATGGCATCTGGTCCCATCGCTTCATGGGAAATAGATGGGGAAACAGTGCAAACAGTGTCAGACTTTATTTTGTTGTGCTCCAAAATCACTGGAGATGGTGACTGCAGCCATGAAATTAAAAGACGGCTTACTCCTTGGAAGGAAAGTTATGACCAACCTAGATAGCATATTCAAAAGCAGAGACATTACTTTGCCAACAAAGATCCGTCTAGTCAA
>NW_011494548.1:252572-253767 GCF_000754665.1 Bison bison bison
AATGGGAGAAAATAATAGAAAATGAAGCAACTGACAAACAACTAATCTCAAAAATATACAAGCAACTCCTACAGCTCAACTCCAGAAAAATAAATGACCCAATCAAAAAATGGGCCAAAGAACTAAATAGACATTTCTCCAAAGAAGACATACAGATGGCTAACAAACACATGAAAAGATGCTCAACATCACTCAGTATCAGAGAAATGCAAATCAAAACCACTATGAGGTACGATTTTACACCAGTCAGAATGGCTGCGATCCAAAAGTCTACAAATAATAAATGCTGGAGAGGGTGTGGAGAAAAGGGAACCCTCTTACACTGTTGGTGGGAATGCAAACTAGTACAGCCACTATGGAGAACAGTGTGGAGATTCCTTAAAAAACTGGAAATAGAACTGCCTTATGATCCAGCAATCCCACTGCTGGGCATACACACTGAGGAAACCAGAAGGGAAAGAGACACATTACCCCAATGTTCATCCCAGCACTGTTTATAATAGCCAGGACATGGAAGCAACCTAGATGTCCATCAGCAGAGGAATGGATAAGAAAGCAGTGGTACATATACACAATGGAGTATTACTCAGCCATTAAAAAGAATACATTTGAATCAGTTCTAATGAGGTGGATGAAACTGGAGCCTATTATACAGAGTGAAGTAAGCCAGAAGGAAAAACACCAATACAGTATACTAATGCATATATATGGAATTTAGAAAGATGGTAACAATAGCCCAGTGTACGAGACAGCAAAAGAGACACTGATGTATAGAACAGTCTTATGGACTCTTTGGGAGAGGGAGAGGGAGAGGGTGGGAAGATTTGGGAGAATGGCATTGAAACATGTAAAATATCATGTATGAAATGAGATGCCAGTCCAGGTTCGATGCACGATACTGGATGCTTGGGGCTAGAGCACTAGGACGACCCAGAGGGATGGTATGGGGAGGGAGGAAGGAGGTGGGTTCAGGATGGGTAACACATGTATACCTGTGGCGGATTCATTTTGATATTTGGCAAAACTAATACAATTATGTAAAGTTTAAAAATAAAATTTAAAAAAAAGTGAAAGAGGAGAATAAAAAAGTTGGCTTATTTCTCAACATTCAGAAAATGAAGATCATGGCATCTGGTCCCATCGCTTCATGGGAAATAGATGGGGAAACAGTGCAAACAGTGTCAGACTTTATTTT
>NW_011494548.1:254486-259133 GCF_000754665.1 Bison bison bison
ACAAGGCTGTATGGCATCACTGACT
This sequence comes from Bison bison bison, assembly GCF_000754665.1. NCBI lineage: Eukaryota > Metazoa > Chordata > Mammalia > Artiodactyla > Bovidae > Bison > Bison bison. Next base: position 254,512 of record NW_011494548.1, read on the forward strand.
CGATGGACGTGAGTCTGGGTGAACTCCAGGAGTTGGTGATGGACAGGGAGGCCTGGCATGCTGCGATTCTTGGGGTCACAAAAACTTCGACACGACTGATCAACTGAACTGGAAGTAGGTCACTAGTGGTAAAGATCCCGCCTGCCAATGTAGGAGACTCAAGAGTTGTGTGTTTAATCACTGGGAAGCAAGATCCCCTAGAGGAGGGAATGGCAATCCACTCCACTAATCATGCCTGGAGAACCCCATGGACGGAGGACCTGGTGGTCTACAGTCCATATGGTCACAAAGAGTCAAGCAGAACTCAAGCGATTTATTGTGGGCACACAAACACACACACACACACACATACACACACAAAGACACACACATTTTAATTACCAATGTTTCCTTTTATAGTCTTTCTATTGTCAGATAAAATAAATGCACAGTGTGAGAGTTCTGAGTTAAGTTTTATTTGGGACAAATGAAGACTGTATGCTGGGAGACAGTATTTCAGATAGTTCTGAGAAAACGCTCCAAAGAGGTAGGGGGAAGGTCAGTATACATGCAATTATGGTGAAGAATGAGTACATGCAGTCAAGCACATATTTTTTGCAGAAAGTTGTTACAAGTCTTGTGAAGGTTACTGCTAGTCATGAGGAGCAGACCTCACCAGAAAGGATTTTAGTGATTTTCTAAATGTGAGGTGGTGCAAGAATTAGACTTACAAATCTTTTGCTAATATGCATCTAGATACCTGCCCTGACAGTTTTCCCAGAAGACAGTGTGCCTCATTCTTTATTTCCACAATGAAATCCTTTCAGGGGGTGTTGAAGGTCAGCAGTTGCAGCAGCTCACGATTTGATCTTTGTAGATGTAGATGGCAAGTGTCATTTTGTAGGTGACACTGTCTATGGAAGTATGTTGAAGTCTGTAGGCACTGATCTTTTTTTATAGGTTTGTATTCTCTGAAGAGTGAAATCATTTATACATTGAAAGTGAAAGTGAAAGTCACTGGATCATGTTTGACTCTTTGCAACCCTTTGGACTACAGAGTCCATGAAATTATCCAGGCCAGAATACTGGAGTGGGTAGCCTTTCCCTTCTCCAGGGGATCTTCCCAACACAGGGATTGAACCCAGGTCTCCCTCACTGCAGATTCTTTACAGCTGAGCCACAAGGGAAGCCCAAGAATACCAGAGTGGGTAGCCTATGCCTTCTCCAGCAGATCTTCCTGACCCAGGTATCAAACTGGTGTCTCCTGCATTGCAGGACGATTCTTTACCAACTGGACTATTGAACCTAAGAGAATAATTTCCATGAGGATGGGGAGGGAAAAAAAGTCTTGTATGTAATTAAAAAACGAAAATAAGAAAAAGATTAGGATGTTATATTCTTACTCTTCTTTATATAGAAAATGAAGGTGGGTAGTTTGGCTTTTTTATTTTTTAAGGAGATATTGTGATTTTAGGCTGCAAGACTATATGGGCCATCAAATCACAGCATTATTTGTCTTTGAGTTATGAATATCAAAGTTTAATATGAACATTGACATAATAATGTTCCTTATAAGAAGAACAATGAAAACTTTATTATGAAAAAAAGTTAACTGGACAAATACACTTTAGAAAAGAAAAGCAAGAGGACACCAGTTACTTCGCATGTTGCTTTCTAAAAGAAGACATCATGTTACCAAATTATTTAGGGTGATGTTGAATCTGAAACTCCAATACTTTGGCCACCTGATGTGAAGAGCTGACTCATTGGAAAATACCCTGATGCTAAGAAAGATTGAAGTCAGGAGGAGAAAGGGACAACAGAGGATGAGATGGTTGGATGGCATCACCAACTCAATGGACATGGGTTTGGGTAGACTCCGGGAGTTGGTGATGAACAAGGAGGACTGGCGTGCTACAGTTCATGAGGTTGCAAAGAGTCGGACATGATTGAGTGACTGAAATAAATTGAACTGAACTGAAATGGATGGAGATTATAAAACATTTAAACCTGGAAAACAACTTTTTAGGTCTTGTATTAGGGGATAATCTTCCATAGGAGACAAGAAGCCTCTCTTTATTTTTGAAAGTGAAGACTAGAGAGCCATTTGTTTAGGGATAATGCAGAATGTTCCCCTCTTCGTGAATAAGACAGATGGTTTCCAAGACTTCTTATGACTCTTACAGTTAAGAATTATGTATATTATTTGATATAGTAAATAACATGTTAGTAAATTACTTGAATTGATGTTATTTCCTATGTAAAGTAGAATTTAAGTATAATTTCATTAGTAAACTTTATCTCAGTGAAAAAACTGTAATATCATTGATTTTTAAGATAATATCAACAAAACAAAATGTACTTTGAGTTCACTACCAAGTAAATAATTTGAGCTAATCCTATAAAGCTAGGAACAACAACAACAAAAAAGCATTATATCTTGATGTCAAGGGCTGGAAGTAAATTTTAGTGTTAAGAAAATGAATTTCTTTGTCATCAATTTCTATGGGAGAGATTGGTCTCATTTTATAGGCAAACATTTATAAATAGTAATTTTGAATCTACATGAAGTTAATGGATCTTTTATAAGTAATAATTTCTAAAATAGGATAGAGGGAGAGGAGGACATTACTTACAGTACATATATTAAAATCCATAAAATTTTATGATACTATAAGCAGGAAAATAATTATGTAATAACCAGCCATCAAATTCAAGGTCACAATTTCCTGGGAGGGATGGATATTTATTAATTTTCACATACCTGTTATAATTTCTAAAATACAATATGGACTATAAGTTCACTGCTAAAAATAGTTTCAGCAAATTTTTTGTTGTTCAGTAGCTAAGTCATGTCCTACTCTGCATTCACTGTCTCCTGGAGTTTGCTCAAATTCAAGTCTTTTGAGTTGGTGATGCTATCTAACCATTTCATGCTCTGCTGCCTACTTCTCCTTTTGCCTTCAATCTTTCCCAGTATCAGGGTCTTTTCCAATGAGTTGGTTCTTCCCATCAGGTTTCCAAAGAGTCAAATCTTCACATCAAGTGGCCAAAGTATTGGAACTTCAGCTTCAGCATCAGTCCTTCGAATTCAGGGTTGTTTTCCTTTAGGGTTGATGGGTTTTATCTCCTTGCTTTCCAAGGGACTCTCAAGAATCTTTGCCAGCACCACAATTTGAAAGCATCAATTATTTGACACTCGTTCTTCTAACACTCACATCCACTGGGGGCTTCCCTGATAGCTCAGTTGGTAAATAGTCCACCTGCAATTCAGGAGACCCTGGTTCAATGCCTGGGTCAGGAAGATCCCCTGGAGAAAGGATAGGTTACCCACTCCAGTATTCTTGGGATTCCTTTGTGGCTCAGCTGGTAAAGAATATGCCTGCAATGTAGGAGACCTAGGTTTGATCTGGACAAGGGAAAGGCTACCCTCTCCAGTATTCTGGCCTGGAGAATTCCATGGAGTCCACGGGGTTGCAAAGGGTTGGACACTACTGAGAGACTTTCACACTACAGTATTTTTCAAAGTTCATTTTAATTTTAAGAATAAGTGTAGAGGATCATGTCATCTGCAAACCACTTGTAAAAGAATGAAACTAGAACACTTCCTAACACCATACACAAAAATAAACTCAAAGTGGATTAAAGATCTAAATGTAAGACCAGAAACTATAAAACTCCTAGAGGAGAACATAGGCAAAACACTCTCCAACATACATCACAGCAGGATCCTCTATGACCCACCTCCCAGAATATTGGAAATAAAAGCAAAAATAAACAAATGGGACCTAATTAACCTTAAAAGCTTCTGCACAACAAAGGAAACTAAAAGCAAGGTGAAAAGACGGCCTTCAGAATGGGAGAAAATAATAGAAAATGGAGCAACTAACAAACAGCTAATCTCAAAAATATACAAGCAACTCCTACAGCTCAACTCCAGAAAAATAAATGAATCAATCAAAAAATGGGCCAAAGAACTAAATAGACATTTCTCCAAAGAAGACATACAGATGGCTAACAAACACATGAAAAGATGCTCAACATCACTCATTATCAGAGAAATGCAAATCAAAACCACTATGAGGTACCATTTCATACCAGTCAGAATGGCTGCGATCCAAAAGTCTACAAATAATAAATGCTGGAGAGGGTGTGGAGAAAAGGGAACCCTCTTACACTGTTGGTGGGAATGCAAACTAGTACAGCCACTATGGAGAACAGTGTGGAGATTCCTTCAAAAACTGGAAATAGAACTGCCTTATGATCCAGCAATCCCACTGCTGGGCATACACACTGAAGAAACCAGAAGGGAAAGAGACACATTACCCCAATGTTCATCCCAGCACTGTTTATAATAGCCAGGACATGGAAGCAACCTAGATGTCCATCAGCAGATGAATGGATAAGAAAGCAGTGGTACATATACACAATGGAGTATTACTCAGCCATTAAAAAGAATACATTTGAATCAGTTCTAATGAGGTGGATGAAACTGGAGCCGATTATACAGAGTGAAGTAAGCCAGAAGGAAAAACATAAATACAGTATACTAATGCATATATATGGAATTTAGAAAGATGGTAACAATAACCCAGTGTACGAGACAGCAAAAGAGACACTGATGTATAGAACAGTCTTATGGA
>NW_011494548.1:259233-281193 GCF_000754665.1 Bison bison bison
GATTTGGGAGAATGGCATTGAAACATGTAAAATATCATGTATGAAACGAGTTGCCAGTCCAGGTTCGATGCGCGATACTGGATGCTTGGGGCTAGTGCACTGGGACGACCCAGAGGGATGGTATGGGGAGGGAGGAGGGAGGAGGGTTCAGGATGGGGAATACAGGTATACCTGTGGCGGATTCATTTTGATATTTGGCAAAACTAATACAATTATGTAAAGTTTAAAAATAAAATAAAATTAAAAAAAAAAAAAAGAATAAGTGAAACAATTTAGTCCAATAGTATTTATCATCTTAAATTTCAAAATAAGTATCTGTCAAAATTTAAAGATCAGTAATAAAGTACATTCAGAGAGTATGTCTGTCAAATATATATTAATAGGATTCTACATATAAATTACTGCAGTAGCAGATTTAAAGGATGTAAAAATTATTGAGTTTTACAAGTTAAACGGACAGCATAGAGGGTGAAGCATAAATAGTTAGCTAAATATAGCAGGAAACATATGAAAAAGAAGGGTGAATAAGAAAGTAACAAATGCAGGATGTGATTTATAAAAGTAAAATAAATTAAAAATTTGGTATCCAGGCACTTGAAAATCAAAAATTATAGATCTTTAGAATTGTATGTGTGATAAGAGGAAATGTAGCTTATCTACATTTTGAATTATATAATTGCTAAAGATCTATAGCATCTAAAATTTCCATAGCATTTTTCTCAATTAGTTATTCTAAAAAAGGTTTTACCAGCTCTATTTATGGGAAACAGTATATTTGAATGCAGCCCTTTTTATCTTTCTTATTTCTAACTCATAGATATTCTTTAAATTGATATATAATTTTTCTTTCTTTAGTGATCTTCTTTTTGCCCCAGAGATAAAAGATATTCAAATCTAATGCTTATTTTAAACGACACTCTTAACACTATCTTAAGATATGTAGTCAAGAACATATCTTGTGGATGCATGATAAACCTGGGTGCATGATAAACAATACATGTCTCCAAATATTCTTGCCAGATAACATAAAAGAATAAGAACGAAAAAAACAATTTCAGCATGAAGCTGCATAATTAACATAACTTACTGACAGATGATGCCAAATTGCAAAATAGCAAAAACAACAACAACAACAACAAAACAGCAGTAAGTAAGAAGTAAGATATCACCAAATTTCTGTGTTTAGCATCTTGGGCTGCCACCCTACCTCAGCCCAGCTGCAAGGTTTTCAGAAGAGCAAATGCAGACAGAAAAACAGCAGGGAGGACAGAAGAGAGAGACTAGGGAAGGACCATGAGCATAACTGAGTAACCACCAAGATTAAATCTCCTCTAAACCAAAAACACTGGAAAAGTGTCTAGATAGATTAAATCATGATCTACAGGGAAAGGTTTCAAACTATCAGCTACTTGAACAGGCATAATTCAAGCCTATATGTGCTACTTTAAAAAGTCAGTAAAATGTTAAAGGATTGCATGATTTAAAGGCCAGTTCTTTCAATACAAAGATTCTGTGCGAGGAAAGAAAAAGGCAAAAGGAAGGGGGAAAAGTCCTTTAGCAACTGGTATGAAGAAAACAGAGATTTTTAAAGTATTGAAAGGCAAACATAAACCATCAATTTGGAATTCTCCAAAAACCTCTCACATGTCTGTAATAAACTTTTTTTTTTAAAGATACTAAAGTTACTAGATTTTGCTGTTCTGACAGAAGAGGGCACCATTAAACTAATAATATCATGACACATTTCATTATCATAAAAATCAGTAAGAGGAAAATAAAGTCTTTGTGTAGCTATAGCAGAAAATCTAAAAACAAATTTCCAAACAAATCAAATGAAGAACAATACCGAAAGAAAATGTTATGAGCCAAAAGAAAATATAAATCAACACTGCAGAGTTAAATATACTCAAACAAGTATCAAATACATACAAAACTATGTTAAATCAAAAATTTTAAAAACTAAAAAAATGGATAAAAAGAGTGACAAATGAAGAAATTGAAACCAGAAACATATGGAAGAAAATCACAAAATTTCAGAGATGAAGACTAAATTCCAAAGTTCCCATGGAGATTAGATTCATATGGAAATTTAATAAAGAACACTGAAAATAGAAAGACATGCAATCAAAAGAAGGAATATAACAGAAAAAAAGGAAAAAGGTTAGCAGAGATGAAAATAATTAGAAAAGAATCAAATGTATTTAAATTGTCAAAACAAACAAACAAAATACTATGACCCAAGAAACTTTTCATAAATAGAAAGAAAATCTGAAAAACTTTACAAAGGAAAATCAACTTCAAGTCATAAGTAAGACTATTAGATTTCAACAGGATGAATACACTTCAATCAACTATTACTGGTGAGAATTTTAAAACATGTAAAAGTGATGACAGTGGAAAAGAAAAAGTGAAAAGTTTGTCATATAGGTAAAAGCTCTGTATTAAAGGATATCACAATTAATGAATAAGTTTTTAAAGGTCTGAGGTCATTAAATATAAACAAAAAAATAAGAACCACAGAAAATTATAACCTTCCTAAATAAACACAAAAAAGTAAAGGAGAAAAGAATATATATCTTGTAGAAAAAGAAATGCAGCAAAATAAAAACATAAAATTATAAAATATTACTACAGGATTAGAAAAATCTTATGAGTCATAACAGTAAGAGAGAAAAATCAACCGTTTAAAAAAAAATAGATTTCACTATGGCTCCCAGAAAAGACCTGTTGTATATGACCCACATCTAAAACAAAGTAAAACAGAAAGGCTTAATATAGTGATCCATATGGGCCATTGAAAAGTACTGAGTAAAGTTCCTTGTTCTATCCTGCCAGGCTCATCTGTCCATGGGATTTCCCAGGCAAGAATATTGGCATGGGTTGCCATTTCCTTCTCCAGGGAATCTTCCCAACCCAGGGACTGAACTTGGATCTTCCCCACTGCAGGCAGATTCTTTACCATTTGAGTCACCAGGGATGCCTGCAAAAAACAAGTCATTCTCCTTCAAGCCATAATCAAACCAACAATCTAAGGATGGCCGTGGTCATTCATCTGCAGTCCTCCAATCTACCAGCTGACCTATCAAAGGCTGAGTGCTATACTGTAGGCCCTTATTAGTTATCAATTTTATATATAGTAGTGTGTGTGTATCAATCTCAATCTTCCAATTTATCCCTCTGAACCCCACCCCCACCCCTTACCCCTGGTAAAGATGTTTATTTTCTTCATCTGTACTCTATTCATATTTCTGAGTTCATTTGTTGTATTTATTTATTTATTTATTTATATTTTAGATTCCACATAGAATCAGTATTATATGATATTTGTCTTAATCTCTCTGCCTTACTTCACTCAGTATAACTAGTTCTAGGTCCATCCATGTTGCTGCAAATCGTATTTCATTAATTTTATAGTTGAGCAACATTCCACTGTATATATGCACCACATCTTCTTTATTTATTCCTCTGCTGATGGACATTTAGGTTGAGTCCATGTCCTGGTTATTGTAAATTACACTGCAATGGATCTTTTCAAATAATGGTTTTCTCCAGATATATGCCCAGGAGTGGGATTGCTAGATCATATGGTAGCTCTACTTTCAGTGTTTTAAGAAATCTTCATACTATCCTATATAGTGTCTGTACCAGTTTACAATCCTACCAACCGTGTAGGAGGGTTGCATTTCTCCACACCCTCACCAGAATTTATTGTTTATAGATTTTTTTTTATGATGGCCATTATGACTAGTGGGCTTCCCTCATAGCTCAGTTGGTAAAGAATCTGCCTGCAATGCAGGAGACCCCAGTTCAATTCCTGGGTTGGGAAGATCTGCTGCAGAAGGGATAGGCTATCCACTCCAGTATTCTTGGGCTTCCTTTGTGGCTCAACTGGTGATAACCTCATTGTAGTTTTGATTTGCATTTCTCTAATAATTATTGAAGTTGAGAATATTTTCATGTGCTTTTGAATCATCTGTATGTCTTCTATGGAGAAATGTCTACTTAGATACTTAAATCTTCTTTACTCAATACTTTGTAATGGCCTATATAGGGAAAGAATCTATAAGAGTGGATATATGTTTATGTATACTAGACTTACTTTGCTGCAACACTAAAACCAACACAATATTGTAAATAGACACATAACACATAAATCACCTTAATTATGTACATACTGAAAGAGATGTGGTAAGACACAAATATAAACATAATAATAATAGCAAGCTTTAATACATCACACTCAGTAAAGACAGATGAAGTGGATGAAAAAATAGGTAAAGAGGAAAAAGTCTAACAACATAATCAACAGGGTAGACTTTATGATGTATATTGAACACAACATCCTACACAGTCTTCTCAAGAGCCTAGTATACATTCACAAAGTAGATCATAGACTAGGTTAAAAGTATACATGATTAACTTTAATAAAGAAGAATAAGTACAAAAAATCATTCTGATCATAATGCACTAAGATTAAGTCTCTCACTCGTGTCTGACTGTTTGCGACCCCATGGACTGTAGCCTACAAGGCTTCTCTGTCCATGGAATTTTCCAGGCAAGAGTAATGGAGTGGGTTGCCATTTTCTTCTCCAGGGGATCTTCCCCGCCCAGGGATAGAACCTGGGTCTCCCGCATTGCAGGCAGACGCTTTACTGTTTGAGCCACCAGGGAAGCCCAAAGAAGAATATTATAAGTAGAAAAAGTCATTCTGATCATAATGCACTAAGTTTAAAAAAAATACTTTAAAACAAAACATGAAGATCACTTTTGTTTTCAGCTCTGGCACATGAAGCACTTGAAAGGCATTAATCCCATTCTTACACTAAAAGAAAAGCAAAATAAAATGCAAAGCAGTAATTTTTGTTAGACTTGTTGGACAGTTGAGGTAATAGGACAAACTATCACCCTGAACTCTGGAAAAATAGGCAAGTATAGATAGTCACAGCCAAGATCTAATTACCTGGGGCAGAATGATCTATAGCTGTATCAGTTCAGTTCAGTCGCTCAGTCGTGTCCGGCTCTTTGTGACCCTATGAATCACAGCATGCCAGGCCTCCCTGTACATTACCAACTCCCGGAGTTCACTCAAACTTATGTCCATTGAGTTGGTGATGCCATCCAGCCATCTCATCCTCTGTCATCTGCTTCTCCTCCTGCTCCCAATCCCTCCCAGCATCAGGGTCTTTTCCAATGAGTCAACTCTTCGCATGAGGTGCCCAAAGTATTGGAGTTTCAGCTTTAGCATCAGTCCTTCCAATGAACACCCAGGACTGATCTCCTTTAGAATGGACTGGTTGGAACTCCTTGCAGTCCAAGGAACTCTCAAGAATCTTCCCCAACACCACAGTTCAAAAGCATCAATTATTTGGTGCTTAGCTTTCTTCACAGTCCAACTCTCACATCCATACGTGACCACTGGAAAAACCATAGCCTTGACTAGACAGACCTTTGTTGGCAAAGTAATGTCTCTGCTTTTCAATATATTATCTAGGTTGGTCATAACTTTCTTTCCAAGGAGTAAGCGTCCTTTAATTTCATGGCTGCAATGACCATCTGCAGTGATTTTGTAGACCCTAAAAATATAGCTATACAGTAACATAATAAAAACACTTACACATCAATTTTGACAAATTACTGGAGATTTAGTAAGGATTAGTAAGACAATGAGAAAAATCCATGGACTGTACTCTTATAAGCCTGCTGAATTCCCAACTTTAATTAATTTTGCCTCCAAAAGCTCCACCAGGCTTTCATGGAGAAGGGCCATGAAAGATGCCCTTTGATTTTGGTAGCACAGAGTAAAAAATGTAACCATTTTGGAATACATTCATAATTTTCTCCATAACAAAGGTCTACCCTCCAGGGAACATACTTAAAAAGAAATAAAGGCAAAAATAAGCAAATGAGACCTCGTTGAACTTAAGTGGTCATGCACTGCAAAGGAAATCATTGACAAAATCAAAACACAATATATAGAATGTGAGAAAGTATTTGCAAATGATACTACCTACAAGGAGGTTAACATCCAAAATGTATAACAACTCAGATAACTCAACATCAAAAAAGTAAACAACCCAATCAAAAAATAGGCAGAAGTTCTAAATAAACATTTTTCCAAAGAAGACATACAGATGGCTAACAGGCACATGAGACAATGCTCAACATCACTAATTAGAGAAATACAAATCAAAACCACAAGGAGTTTTCACCTTGCATTGGCCAGAATGGCTATCATCAGAAAGTACTCTAATAATAAATGCTGGAGAAGGTATGGAGAGAAGAAAACCTTCATTCACTGGTGCAGCCACTAGGAAAAGAGTATGGATGTTCCTTAAACAGACTGAAAATAGAACTGCCATATGATTCAGTGATTCTACTTCTGTGTATGTATCTGTCAAAAACAAAAACTCTGATTCAAAAAGATACATGTACTCCAATGTTCACTGAAGCTTTACTTAAAATAGGCAAGAATAGAAACAACAAGTGCCCATAAACAGATGATTGACTTAAGACGATGTGGTGTACATGTGATTTTAGTAATCATGTACGGATGTGAGAGTTGGATGATAAAGAAGGCTGAGTGACAAGGAATTAATGCTTTCTAACAGTGGTGCTGGAGAAGACTATTAATAGTTCTTTGGACAACAAGGAAACAAAGCCAGTCAATCTGGAAATCAACCATGAATATTCATTGGAAGGACTGATGCTGAAGATCCAATACTTTGGCCATCTGATATGAAAACGTAACTCATTGAAAAGATCCTGAGGCTGGGAAAGATTGTGGGTAGGAGGAGAAGGGAATGACAGAGGCTTGGATTACATCATTAACTCAATGAATATGAGTTTGAGCAAAATGTAGGAGATAGTGAAGGACAGGAAAGCCTGGCATACTGCAGTCCATGAGGTCACAAAGAGTCAGGCATGACTGAGTGAGCATGCATGCTTAAAGGACAGGGCAGTCAACATGATGGAACTTCTAAAGATCGAAACTGGAACAATTTGAGCCACCAAAGTATGAATATGGTAATGTAATGATAAAATATAATCCATCAGTTCAGTTCAGTCACTCAGTCGTGTCCGACTCTTTGTGACCCCATGAATTCCATCACATCAGGCCTCCCTGTCCATCACCAACTCCTGGAGTTCACCCAGACTCACATCCATCGAGTCAGTGATGCCATCCAGTCATCCCATTCTCTGTTGTCCCCTTCTCCTCCTGCCCCCAATCCCTCCCAGCATCAGGGTCTTTTCCAATGAGTCAACTCTTCTCATGAGGTGGCCAAAGTACTGGAGTTTTAGCTTCAGCATCATTCCTCCAAAGAAATCCCAGGGCTGATCTCCTTCAGAATGGACTGGTTGGATCTCCTTGCAGTCCAAGGGACTCTCAAGAGTCTTCTCCAACACCACAGTTCAAAAGCATCGATTCTTCGGTGCTCAGCCTTCTTCACAGTCCAACTCTCACATCCATACATGAGCACAGGAAAAATCATAGCCTTGACTAGATGGACCTTTGTTGGCAAAGTAAAGTCTCTGCTTTTGAATATGCTACCTAGTTTGGTGATAACTTTACTTCCAAGGAGTAAGCGTCTTTTAATTTTATGGCTGAAGCCACCATCTGCAGTGATTTAGGAGCCCCAAAAAAGTAAGTCTGACAGTGTTTCCACTGTTTCCCCATCTATTTCCCATGAAGTGATGGGACCGGATGACATGATCTTCGTTTTCTGAATGTTGAGTTTTAAGCCAACTTTTTCACTCTCCTCTTTTACTTTCTTCAAGAGGCTTTTTAGTTCCTCTTCATTTTCTGCCATAAGGGTGGTGTCATCTGCGTATCTGAGGTTATTGATATTTCTCCTAGTAGTTTTGATTACAGCTTGTTCTTCTTCCAGCCCAGCAGTTCTCATGATGTACTCTGCATATAAGTTAAATAAGCAGGGTGACAATAAGCAGCATTGATGTACTCCTTTTCCTATTTGGAACCAGTCTATTGTTCCATGTCCAGTTCTAACTGTTGCTTCCTGACCTGCTTACAGATTTCTCAAGAGGCAGGTCAAGTGGTCTGGTATTCCCATCTCCTGAAGAATTTTCCACAGTTTATTGTGATCCACGCAGTCAAAGGCTTTGGCATAGTCAATAAAGCAGAAATAGATGTTTTTCTGGAACTCTCTTGCTTTTTTCATGATCCGGCAGATGTTGTCAATTTGATCTCTGGTTCTTCTGCCTTTTCTAAAACCAGCTTGATCATCAGGAAGTTCACGGTTCACATATTGCTGAAGCCTGGCTTGGAGAATTTTGAGCATTACTTTACTAGCATGTGAGGTGAATGCAATTCTGCTGTAGTTTGAGCATTCTTTGGCATTGCCTTTCTTTGAGATTGGAATGAAAACTGACCTTTTCCAGTCCTGTGGCCACTGCTGAGTTTTCCAAATTTGCTGGCATATTGAGTGCAGCACTTTCACAGCATCATCTTTTAGGATTTGGAATAGCTCACCTCGAATTTCATCACCTCTACTAGCTTTGTTCATAGTGATGCTTTCTAAGGCCCACTTGACTTCACACTCCAGGATGTCTGGCTCTAGGTCAGTGATCATATCATTGTGATTATCTGGGTGGTGAAGATTATTTTTGTACAGTTCTTCTGTGTATTTTTGCCACCTCTTCTTAATATCTTCTGCTTCTCTTAGGTCCATACCATTTTTGTCTTTTATCAAGCCCATCTATTCATGAAATGTTCCTTGGTATCTCTAATTTTCTTGAAGAGATCTCTAGACTTTCCCATTCTGTTGTTTTCCTCTATTTCTTTTCATTGATCACTGAGGAAGGTTTTCTTATCTCTTCTTGCTATTCTTTGGAACTCTGCATTCAGATGTTTATATCTTTCTTTTTCTCCTTTGCTTTTTGCTTCTCTTCTTTTCACAGCTATTTGTAAGGCCTCCCCAGACAGCCATTTTGCTTTTTTGCATTTGTTTTCCATGGGGATGGTAATAGAAGAAGGTCGCTAAATATAAGGGAGATAAGCATTCTAAAAATTTAAAAGAGAAGAAAATAGGGAAATTAAAAATCAACATTAATCAGATATCACAGTAATAATGGCTACAGACAAAATCTTCACATGGATAATAATTTAGCATGTGAGAGCATAAAATATTGTATAGTTATATGTTCAAAGTGTTTCTAGGATATTAAATATTATAAAGAGAGCAAAAAATGTAACATAGTAGTAGAGAAACTCCACAGTGATCAGGATTACTATTACCTGCAACATATAATGAGATATGTTGACATCCTGATGTGATGCACTGAGGACACATAATTTCTAAGGTGATCTGATCAAAATATGTTTCTTTATTCTAATCATGAGAAAACGCCAGGCAATCCAAAACTGAGGGAGCTGATATGAAACAACTAACCACGGTCCATCAAATTTCTCAAGGTTGTGAAAGACAAGAAAAACTTAGGGAATTACCAAAAATGAAATATGAAAATTTTGAATACTGAATCAGAAAAAAATGATCATTGCTGGAGGAAATAAAACTAATGAAAGTCTGCAGTTTACATAAGATTATTGGGCCCTTCTTCATGTTGAGTCAGTTCTTCTCCCTTGGTTCTTGTCTCCTTGTAGGAAAGAATTGAGACAACAGACCAGGTCAGCTCAAGCAGGCAGGGTTTATTAAACAAGCAATACACTCTAGAGCCGGGAAAGCAGACTAACCCACTTTGAAGTGGTCTTGACCCATCTTGGTTCCCTCTTTGATGGTTCCTGGGGCTCGATTGGTTGTGCCCTATATAAATGAGGCATGAACTCAAGATCAACCAGGGAAGGGGGCATGTTTTCCTGCCAGAGGTTTTCACTCCAGTCCATGATTTCTCTTATGCAAATGAGACATAAGCCTGAGACCAATCAGGGAAGGGGGACATCTTTCAAATGAAGCATGAACACAGGTCCAATCAGGGAAAGGACTGTGAGTAAGTTTTCCTGTAGCCTGTCACCATTCTTGACTGCCATTTTGGGCCCTGTTTCCCTGTTCTAACTATCTAGCATTAATTTGTCGCTTTTGGTAAATGTGTTATTTCTGTACTAGATAACAGTAGAGGAGTTTGAGTTAAGTGTAAACTGAAACTCCATGTAATATTTCTGTAACTTTTTATAAGCCTAATAAATTAGTTCAAAATTAAAACTTTGAAAACTATAATAGTTATGACTCTCTTGATTTTTCATTTTCACCAGGCTAAGTATCATCAGCCTGCACAAACAACTCTCACATTGTATGGGTTTATTGCAAGGAAAAGGAACTGGCAATCCACTCCAGTACTCTTGCCTGAAACATTCCATGGATGGAGGAGCCTGGTAGGCTGCAGTCCATGTGGTCACAAAGTGTCAGACATGACTGTGCAACTTCACTTTCTTTCTTTCTATAGTTCCTTTTGGAGAAGGAAATGGCAACCCATTCCAGTGTTCTTGCCTGGAGGATCCTGTGGACAGAGGGGCCTAGTGGGCTACAGTCTATGGGGTTGCAGAGAGTCGGTCACAACTAAGCAACTAACACACACACACACACACACACACACACATGGGTTTATTGTCCTTTCTTCTCCTGTCCAATATCATTTAAGTCTCACGTTTGTTTCTATTTCTTTCAAACTGTTAAGAGAACTATTTAAAAGACCAGTTTAAAGCAGAGAAACACTCAAAATACCAGCTAACAGCAAGGTAACATGGTGTCAAATAGGTCTCCTAAGTACCTATCCTGTAGACATAAAAATGTCATATAAAAGCAACTAGCATATAAAAGCAACTTCTGTAAACTAAGCAATAAAACTTAGGTAACAAGGTACTCTCATAAGTCACAAACTAGAAATAGTCACCAAAAGCAACAACGTCTGTATGATAATTAAAAAAATATATTTTAAAAGGGAGCAAGAGAATAATAAAAAAAGCATGAACTAATCTTGTGAACTGCAGAAAACAGAACTCTCCAACAAATCTTCATTACATAAGTGAGTCTGCACTCCGAATGGACATTTGCCAACCTTATCAGAGAGACATAAAGTCAAATCAAGTTTTGAGTTTCAATCTGAGCTGAATGAAATATGCATGAATTAATATATACAGCAGGTAGGCAAAATCACTGCAGATAGTGATTGTAGCCATGAAATTTAAAGACACTTACTCCTGGGAAGGAAAGTTATGACCAACCTAGATAGCATATTCAAAAGCACAGACATTACTTTGCCAACAAACGTCTGTCTAATCAAGGCTATGGTTTTTCCAGTGGTCATGCATGTATGTGAGAGTTGTACTGTGAAGAAAGCTGAGTGCCAAAGAATTGATGCTTTTAAACTGTGGTGTTGGAGAAGATTCTTGTGAGTCCATTGGACTGCAAGGAGATCCAACCAGTCCATTCTAAAGGATATTAGTCCTGGGTGTTCTTTGGAAGGACTGATGCTAAAGCTGAAACTCCAGTACTTTGGCCACCTCATGCGAAGAGTTGACTCATTGGAAAAGACTCTGATGCTGGAAGGGATTGGGGGCAGGAGAAGGAGACAACAGAGGATGAGATAGCTGGATGGACATGAGTTTCAGTGAACTCTGGGAGTTGGTGATGGACAGGGAGGCCTGGCGTGCTACAATGCATGGGGTGACAAAGAGTCAGAGATGACTGAGTGACTGAACTGAACTGAGACAAATATCTGAATATTGATATACATTGAGCCCTAACAAAAAGGCCTAAAAATCTAGCTGGCAAAAACATCCTGCCAGAACAAAATTCTAGAATGAATAGACATTACTAAGAATATCAACTAATTTGTGTAGAACATGGTCAGTAGGGAAAAGGCAAGAGGAATTTCATATGGAGCAGGAGAAGGGAACAGTGAGAAAAACAATGAAGTCTTGCTCTAATGACAGGCCCATAATCAGATGAAATGTGTAAACCAGTATATCGAAATCAAATGAATATGAAATTTTGAAAATAGTGATATCAATAAAAGAAGCATACATCAGGATTAGCTTAATGTGAAATAGTTTAGTAATTGCACAAACTGAAAAAAATTAAAAATAATATCTGAACTCAGAAAAAATACAAATAAGAGAAAAACATTACTTCATAAATACAGATCAAATTAAAGCTAAAACCGATATACCACTATGTGAACAGATACCACTAAATTGTTTTAAAGAAACTAAAAGATATAAATCAGAGAAGAAGAAAGGAATTCAATAGAAATGAGGGATGCAGAAATTATGGCATAATAAATTTAGAAGTTTGGCAAAATCACATGCTGAAAGGCATTACAAAGCTGGACAAAATTGTGAGAAGTAGCTGTTTTAGCACTCTGGAACATGATCAAGTAACTGCAACAAATTTGAAGCTTTTTTTCCTTAAAAAAGTATCAAACTTTGGATGAGAAGAGTGCAAGTCTGTGTACTGTGCCTGAGGCTTCTCTGATATACGCTACTTGGCTTAGTTAGAATAGAAATTCTAATATCAGGTAGAACAGGTCATGAAAACTATAAACTCTGCCAAAAGACTTATTTCATTTGGAGCAGAAAGCAATTAAAAAAAAATGGTTGGGAAAGCAATGAATTGGTAGAGTAGTTACAGATTTTAACATGTGTAATTCATGTTAAACATGTAAATATGTGTCCTGATAAATATGATTGTGGTACTCGGCATCTAAGCAGGAAACATAATTAATATTATGTGTTATATTTTAAATGTAGACCCAGAAGTTTTGGTGTCACTTACTCTCAAAACTCAGCTATTAAAACCCAGTCACAGAGCTATTCCTGACGGCCTCAATTTCTGAAGTATATAATATAGCAACATGATCAAAGGGAAAAAGAATTAGGTAGTATCATTATTTAGCATTTTCTGATACATTAAGATTATTATAAATGTGAAACCATTTTTTTTGTATTTGATCACATACAGATTTCAAGTTCCACCACTGCCACCTCTCTTCTGATCCATGTCTGGACAAGCTAATAAGAAAGCTAAGGTATCTCCTGCTTTTGAACTGGTGGAGAAGTAATTCATGCAAGCTCTCACCAGCATAAGGATACTCCCTTCAGCTCTGCTGCTGCTGCTAAATCGCTTCAGTCGTGTCCGACTCTGTGCAACCCCATAGACGACAGCCCGCCAGGCTCTCCCGTCCCTGGGATTCTCCAAGCAAGAACAGTGGAGTGGGTTGCCATTTCCTTCTCCAATGCATGAAAGTGAAAAGTGAAAGTGAAGTCTCTCAGTCGTGTCCGACTCCTAGCAACCCCATGGACTGAAGCCTATCAGGCTCCTCCGTCCATGGGATTTGCCAGGCAAGAGTACTGGAGTGGGTTGCCATTGCCTTCTCCGCCTTCAGCTCTGCTACTTAATAATTGTAAAAGTCAAGCCAGTTTCCTTTTCCCCTCTTGCAGGCCAACCTTGGACCAGGTTAAGAGTATGCCCTGTTAATTGCCCCAAAGCCTCATTATGTGAGCAATAAACTTTTTCATGCCCTTCTGTTGCTTGTATGGCACTCTCAAATCGAGTCTACAGAGAATGAGATGGTTGGATGACATCACCCACTCAATTGGACATGGGTTTGAGCAAATAGTGAAGGACAGGGAAGCCCAGCATGTTGCAGTCCATGGGGTCACAAAGAGGCAGATACAACTTAGTGACTGAACACCAACAATCAAGTCTCATTAAAACAAATTTTGAGCATGAGGTGTACATCCCACATCTGAGGGGTTACCACACAAATGTAAAAAAGCTTCTAACCACCTACCATAGAGATCATAACTGGAAG
This sequence comes from Bison bison bison, assembly GCF_000754665.1. Classification (NCBI taxonomy): domain Eukaryota; kingdom Metazoa; phylum Chordata; class Mammalia; order Artiodactyla; family Bovidae; genus Bison; species Bison bison. The sequence goes on from NW_011494548.1 coordinate 273,019, forward strand.
TGGAAAATGGCTGAAAATGTGATAAAAAGGGTGCTGCTGCTGCTGCTGCTGCTGCTGCTAAGTCACTTCAGTCATGTCCGACTCTGTGTGACCCCATAGATGGCAGCCCACCAGGCTCTCCCGTCCCTGGGATTCTCCAGACAAGAACACTGAGTGGGTTGCCATTTCCTTCTCCAATGCATGAAAGTGAAAAGTGAAAGAGTAAACCAATTTAAAAACAGTTCAATTTACTTCAGGATGGAATACATGCCCCCAACATATAGCAGGCTCTCCATAATTAATGCAGATAAAACATCCTCATGCCAATCTTTTACACTTTCTTTTTAAGCATATTTCTAGTATATTTGGGAGTTTATCATTTCAAGAAATTTAGCCTAAAATCTGTGTTTGTATGAAATTTGAATGCAAAGTTTTAAAAAAGAAGGCAAGCAAACAACAGTACCATTAGTGTGAAACACTAATAAACTCTGTAGCTGATTAAACTATTGAAGGAATCAATTTCACTCTCCTTTAGTTGTTTGAATCTATTAGCTTAATGTAGAAAAGCAGCCTATGTTGTTGTGCATATTGGAGCAATTGCTTCTCTTTAATTTAAAAGCTCTTAAACAATTCTAATCTTACTTCTTAAATTACTCTTCAATAATGTGTGTTGTTTAGTTTTCACAGCTTCTGAGCACATAATATAATTAATTCAAATAAGCCTGCAAGTCAACAGGATTTTTTTTTATTAATATGAGATTAAAGTCTGGAAATGATGTTTGCTGTGTGAATTATTGAGTCCCATTTATTTTATTGGACCAGTATGTAGACTTCAAAGCACGTAAGAAAATCTCTTCCTTTCTCTTTTTTTTATTGCTAGCCATATTTTTCTCCATAATTCATCTCTTCTCTAAATATAACTTGATATTCACTCTATACTTTAAAATATGCATAAGATTTTACTACTGATTTTGTCACAGTATCTTTTTTTTTTTGAACAAGTGTTTTATTTTATTTATTTATTTTTACTTTACAATATTGTATTGGTTTTGCCATACATCAACATGAATCCGTCATGGGTGTACACGTGTTTCCAATCCTGAACCCCCCTCCCACCTTCCTTCCCATACCATCCCTCTGGGTCATCCTAGTGCACAAGCCCCAAGCTTCCTGTATCCTACATCAAACCTGGACTGGCGATTCCTTTCTTATATGATATACATGTTTCAATGCCATTCTCCCAAATCATCCCCCCTCATATCAAAATACAAGTTAGTTCTTTCCCAGTTTACTGAAGACAAAGATATGATTAACTATGACTATGATTCATAGCTAAATATTATAAAATTCTCTATACAAGTAAAATATACTGAATTAATTATATGTATTAATTATTGTATTAATCACTAAAAGAAATAGAATATTTTAGGTTAAAATGAAAATTTGTCTCATTTGTCATTTCTACTCATTCTGATGCCCCCAATGTAAAGATAGAAATGAGTAAAAGAACTGAATTCAAATCCCCAAATTTATGAAATCTATCAAACCTACAATAAGCATAAAGAATAAAATAAATATATACACAGTTTAGTAAATAGCAAAGGGCTAATAAGCATCTACCCTCACTGTGTACTTCACTTATCATACAGGATCACATTCCTATATCTCTCCATACTCCTTCACATGCAGATATTATCACTACATTAAATTAGATGATTATCATTTCCATGTATGATTTCATACTTTTTTATTTTATATGTGTTAGTTGCTCAGTCATATCTGACTCTTTGCAACCCCATGGCCCACCAGACACTTCTGTCCATGGAATTTTCCAGGCAAAGAATACTGGAGTGGGTGACCATTCCTTTCTCAAGAGGATCTTCCCAACCCAGGGATCAAACCTGGGTCTCCCACATTACAGGCAGATTCTTTACCATCTGAGCCACCACTGAAGCCCTACACATTTACTGTATGTTGGTATGTGGACTTCTTGTTCAGTGTTGCAGTGAATGTTCTTTACATAGCTCCTCATGCATTTTTGTGAGTTTCTCATATAGAAATTAAATGAAATTTCTGAGCATATGCATTTTAAGCTTTTCTGGGTATAATCAAATTACCCTTTATCATAGTTATATAAATGTTCATGTAGCTCACCCAGGTCACATGATTAGCATTGTATCAAATTGAAATTTTATTTTTATTTTTTTCATTGTTCAGATAGAGTAACCTTTCATATATTTCTGTACACTAGGATTTTCTGTTCTATTAATTGTCTGTAGGGGCTTTAACTTTTAATTATTAGGTTTCAGTAGTTGATAGAATAAGAAATTTCAAGACCAAAATGGGGATAATGGTAAAGTCAGCCAAATTTGTATTTACTGTTTCAAAAAGTTAATAGTCTCTTTAATTAATATTGGATCTGGAAATATTACTGTGTTATTTAAAGAAATTAAATTAACCATCAGGAATAGAAACTTAGTTAACAGAAATTGCCTATTGACAGTAGCACTAGCAGTTGGTAAGGGGAGTTTCTTTAAGTACACATATACACAAAAATATATATGTATACACACATATAATATTTTTGTAAGAACACACAAGAGGATGGACGATTGCAACCACCATGGAATCTGAAAAAGGGAAAGCCGAGGTGGGTGGGTAAAAAGAATGCTTATTTTTCATTGTATACTATTTTTTTTTCCTTGTGACTCTGTTACCCATTAAAAAATAGATAAAATATAATTTGAAAAAATCAAGTTAACCAAGGTGTAATCTGCTTTAAGTATCCCTAGAGGATAGTAGCTGTTAAGATGTTTTTTAAAAACCTTCAGAGCAAAGAGAGAAAAAAGGAAGTTATACATATTATCTCTATTTAACGGGCTATAAATTTCTGTATATTGAGAATGCAGGGAGGTGATAATTTGATCTGTCATAAAAATATTCATATTGGTAATAGGTTTACAAAAGACCTCTAATATTTTCTGAACTATGTACTTTATATTTGTTGCACTGGTGATAATATCTTAAGGGAAACAGCCCATTTATTAACTTTAAAATTCTATTTAACAGGTTATAAAGTTTAAGGTCATTCATCTTTCTTAACACAAACTCTCCACTTATCATTTTGTAGAACATGGTGACATTGGCAATTGAAAAGTTACTACTGGGTTCTTTTATATGCATTTTACATTTCATATTCATATCAGGGAAATCTAATTGTAGGATTTCATCTCCTTTCTTTCTTCCCTTCTGTTACCCTATGATTTCCAACCCTTCCTCAAATTTGCATACATTGACATTTTCAACATTTTAAAATTAGACAGCTTTATTTTGCTAAGCTTGAATATGAAAGCATCCAGCAATTATGCCTCATTGATATTCAATACTAGTAAGTGCACTTCTCACTAGTATGTGTACTTCTTACACTCTCAGGGCTAGCATTTACTATTTTCAGACCTGTCTCCTCATGTGCTTTGTTTTGATACCTCTTGAATTTCCAAACCTATATCTAATATCTAAATCTTTTACAAAGTTGTAAAGTATTATGATACTGTAGGGACTATTTTCATGGCTTTACCACAACAGATACAGAATTGAAATTATCAGATTTTTCTGACTTTCATATTTAATTCATTTAAGAAGGAAGGCAATGATGAGAATTTCAAAACATTGTTTAATAATAAGCTAAATACATTTATAATATACCTTAGCAATTACTGATGGCTTACTTAAAAATTATCCAAAAGTGTTTGCACCTTCAAACAACACTCTGTATCTCAAAGTTTCTGCAGATCAGAAGTCTGGAAACAGTTTGGCATTTGATAGAACTGAATTCAGGTTGTCTGCCAGGGTACTGGCTCATCTGGAGGCTTTGCTATGGAAGATTCTGTTTCAAGTCTTGTTCAAGGCCATGGAGAGATTCATTTCCTTAAGCTTGTATAAAGTGAATCCTTATATACTTGCCACCTATCAACTGAAGATCCCTCTCAGCTTCTAGAAACCATCCTGAATTCCTTACCACATGGTTGCCCCTTCTCACAGCAACTTGCTTTTGAATACTTTCAAGAGGAATATCTTTTGTTGTTTCCAGTATCTTTTAAAACCACAACTGATTAGGTCAAGCCCACCTGACCTAAAAAGAAACATGATTAATTCAAAACAACTGATTGCAAAACCCCTTTGGTTTTCTATTAAATGTCACTTAAATCATAGGAATTTTGTCTAATCATATTGATTACTCCCATCCAAACTTGAGATGAAATTATATAAGGAGCATCTATGAAGGTGCAAGAATCCTTGTGATCATTTTAGAATTTTGTTTATCATAATGCCTTATTTTGTTTTTACTAACTGAACTGTGAATTACTGTTTTTTGTTTGTTTGTTTACTCAAGGATTAAATAAAGAAAGCACATATTTCAATGTCAGCTACTATCCAGAATCTAGAATAACTATGATCTTGGCCCTCAAAGAATTATGGTGATTTTATTCCACTGAATCTTCATAAATCACACTTATATGAGAAGAACTGTATGCCAGGAAAAATTCTTTCACAACTCTTATAACAATGCATTGCTCAACAGAGTCTATTGGAACTTGGTTACCTATGCTGGGAATTACTGCTACCTCCACTAGAACAATGAATCTTTCCTAGATGATGTTCTTCACTTTGGATAAAGTGTTTGCTTTCAAGTCTTCTCTTTGTAGTTAATTCCTGATTCCTGATTGTTGTGGATCCCCCACGTGCTTAATATTTTTACTGTTATGCTATATTTTAATGTTTACTCCTGCCTAAACATTTTACTTCTCTGTGACTTTCACTTGCAGTATGAGTAAACCTGGTGATAGTTTGCTGATCTAGTTTAGACTTTTGATTCCTATTTAATCCCAAAATATTATCTAGATTTTTGGACCCAGAGTCTTATCTAACATGGGTATATTAACTTTTGTTCTATCTTCTCCCCCAGAAAAGGTTTTTGATAAACTTTTTGATGTAGGGTATTTTGATAAAATAGGAAATATAAAAGCTAATGTGTTCTCATCAGTCACAATCATTTTTTTCTTCCTCCTTCAGAATTTGAACCAGGGTCTTGTTCTTTTCACTTAATTTCAGTACTTTTAAAACAGAAATATCCTGCTTATCAGCTGAGTATAATCTAAGACCCAATCATTCACTTTTTCATCTCTCTATATATTTTAGACTTATCAGAGGAGCCAAGAAGTCAGATCTCATACACCAATATAAGGACAATTGAAGAAAATGAAAAACTAGAAGTCTTTAGTTCCATTGATACAAATCCATGCAATCTTGCTGTCGACTAGACTTTAGTATACTCAGCATATTCTGAATCAGTTGACAATGTTTTTCCTTGGATGTCCTTTTCATCAAACATGACATCTATTTTTCCTTCAAATAGTTACCTATATATAGTGATTCTACATATTGAATTCTCTGAAGCTACTTTTGCTTTATTTGTATTTGTTCCTTAAAATCTTAGTATTCTTTTCTTTTCCTGCCATTTTCATTTTATTTTCTCTCTTTCCTACTTCATTCTTTATGTTTTTTTCTACTTTTAGGAAGAAATGTATTGAATACTCTTACAATTGACTTTCTTTCCAAGATATCTCAGGCTTTTTCAGTTATCTGAGGAATATGACTAAGGGTAAAAGAAATAAAACACCATATAAGATACTTAGGAATACAAAAATATTCAAATTTTCAATAATGTTTACTATTATTGTATGAGCAAATGTGTAATATTTATGTATTTTGACATTCTGTATATTAAATGTATTTTGAAATGGTTTTCCCATTTATACAGTTTCTAACTTGACTTTAATAATTAAAATTATTTAATAAATAATAAAAATTATAACAAAAACAATACTTACATGCCATATATCTGGAAGAAATAATGATAGTATATATTGGGAAGGCGAGTCATATTTTCTTAAATTGAATTTTTGACTATTTGATTTTAAGACTGTCTAAGCAACAATGTACTAAAAAGCATATGCTACTGGAGATCCGTGGATAAATAACTCCAGAAAGAATGAAGAGATGGAGCCAAAGCAAAAACAACACCCAGTTGTGGATGTGACTGGTGATGGAAGTAAATTCCAAAGCTGTAAAGAGCAATACTGCATAGGAAACTGAAATGTTAGGTCCATGAATCAAGGCAAATTGGAAGTGGTCAAACAGGAGATGGCAAGAGTAAACATTGACATTTTAGGAATTAGCAAATTAAAATGGACTGGAATGGATGAATTTAACTTAGATGACCATTATATCTTCTACTGTGGACAAAAATTCCTTAGAAGAAATGGAGTAGCCCTCATAGCCAGTAAAAGACTCCAAAATGCAGTTGAGATGTAAGAAGTGCAATCTCAAAAATGATAGAATGATCTCTATTCATTTCCAAGGCATACCATTCAATATCAGAATAATTCAAGTCTATGCCCTGACCAGTAATACTGAAGAAACTGAAGTAGAATGGTTCTATGAAGACCTACAAGACCTTCTAGAACTAACACCCAAAAAAAGATGTCTTTCTCCTTATAGGGGACTGGAATGAAAAAGTAGGAAGTCAAGAAATAACTGGAGTAACAGGCAAATTTGGCCTTGCAGTTCAGAAGGAAGCAGGGCAAAGGCTAAGTTTTGCCAAGAAAACACAATGGTCATAGCAAACACACTCTTCCAGCAACACAAGAGAAGACTCTACACATGAACATCATCAGATGGTCAATATCAAAATCAGATTGATTATATTCTTTGCAGCCAAAGATGGAGAAGTTCTACACAGTCAGCAAAAACAAGATCAGGAGCTGACTGTGGCTTAGATTATGAACTCCTTATTGACAAATTCAGACTTAAATTGAAGAAAGCAGGAAAAACCAGGAGACCATTCATGTATGACCTAAATCAAATCCCTTATGATTATACAGTGGATGTGACAAATAGCTTCAAGAGATTAGATCTGATAGACAGAGTGCCTGAAGAACCATGGACAGAGGTTCGTGACATTGTACAGGAGGCAGTGATCAAAACCATCCCCAAGAAAATGAAATGCAAAAAGGCCAAATGGTTGTCTGAGGAGGCCTTACAAATAGCTGTGAAAAGAAGAAAAGTTAAAGGCAAAAGAGAAAAGGAAAGATATGCCCAATTGAACGCAGAGTTCCAAACAATAGCAAGGAGAGATAAGAAAGCCTTCCTCAGTGATCAATGCAAAGAAATAGAGGAAAATAATGAATGGGAAATACTAGAGATCTTTTCAAGAAAATTAGAGATATCAAGGGAACATTTCATGCAAAGACGAGCTCAATAAAGGACAGAAATAGTATGGATATAACAGAAGCAGAAGATATTAAGAAGAGGTAGCAGGATTCAAAGAAGAACTATATACAAAAGATCTTCATGACCCAGATAATTACAATGGTGTAATCATTAACCTAGAGCCAGACATTCTGGAATGCGAAGTCAAGCGAGCCTTAGGCTAAGAACAAAGCTAGTGAAGGAATTCCAGCTGAGCTATTTCAAATCCTAAAACATGATGATGTGAAAGTGCTGGACTCAATATGCCAGCAAATTTGGGAAACTCAGCAGTGGCCACAGGACTGAAAAAGTCAGTTTTCATTCCAATCCCAAAGAAAAGCAATGTCAAAGAATCTTCAAACTGTAGCACAATTGCACTCATCTCACTCTCTAGCACAGCAATGCTCAAAATTATCCAAGCCAGGCTTCAACAGTACATGAACCATTAATTTCCAGATGTTCAAGCTGAATTTAGAAAAGGCAGAGGAACGAGAGATCAAATTGCCAACATCCTGTGGATCATTGCAAAAGCAAGAGAGTTCCAGAAAAGCATTTACTTCTCCTTTATTGACTATGCCAAAGCCTTTGACTGTGTGAATCACAACGAACTGTAGAAAATTCTTCAAGAAATGGGAATACCAGACTACCTGACCTGCCCTCTGAGAAATCTGCAGGCAGGTCAAGAAGCAACAGTTAGAACTGGACATGGAACAGCAGACTGATTCCAAATATGAAAAGGAGTATGTCAAGGCTGTATATTGTCACCCTGCTTATTTAACTTCTATGCAGAGTACATCATGAGAAACACTGGGCTGGAGGAAGTACAAGCTGGAATCAAGATTGCTGGGAGAAATATCAACAACCTCAGATATGCAGATGATTCCA
>NW_011494548.1:281330-296000 GCF_000754665.1 Bison bison bison
TAGCTCCTTGGAAGGAAAGTTATGACCAACCTAGACATCAGATTAAAAAGCAGAGACATTACTTTGCCAACGAAGGTCCGCCTGGTCAAGACTATAGTTTTTCCAGTGGTCATGTATGGATGTGAGATTTGGATTGTGAAGAAAGCTGAGCGCCAAAGAATTGATGCTTTTGAACTGTGGTGTTGGAGAAGACTCTTGAGAGTCCTTTAGACTGCAAGGAGATTCAACCAGTCCACCCTAAAGAAATCAATCCTGAATATTCATTGTACTGATGTACTGAAGTACTGATGCTGAAGCTGAAACTCCAATATTTTGGCCACTTGATGGGAAGAACTGACTCATTTGAAAAGTCCCTGATGCTGGGAATGATTGAAGGCAGGAGAAGGGGCCAACAGAAGATGAGATGGTTGGATTCAAAACCACTCAATGGACATGAGTTTGAGTAAGCTCTGGGAGTTGGTGGTGGATAGGGAAGCCTGGTGTACTGCAGTCCATGGGGTCACAGAGTCAGACACTACTGAGCAGCTGAATTGACCTGAAGTGAATTAATAATGCACTTTAAAGCACATGGAATATGTTTGCAGGCAAAAATCTGTGCTTATAATATGATCAATAAGAAAATAATTAATACTTGAATGGATAGTGTTAAAACAGATTAAGTGCATAGATGATCTAAAGACAAGAGCTGATAATATTATATAAAGACCTTGAATCAATTATATCATCTGAGAATCCAAATTGATAAATGAAGTTGTCACAGCATATCATAATTTTAATACATAATCCATTTTTTAAAAATTGAAAACCATAGATAAATCCTCTGTAAATAAATAAACTTTTCTCAATTGTAAAATTGATCATACTTGCCTCAAATGTTTAAGAGTGGGCTGGGACTTTACATGGCTATACCAATTAAGGGTAAAATATGCATTTTTGCATGTTTCTAGTCAATAAATGAAGGCAGAACATACTGAATTAGCTATATATAATTTTATGTTTCATTATTAAATATTAATATCTTCATATGGATTTACATATTTTATGATTATCCCTTTTATTCCCAATTAAGGATTGAGCACTTTTGCCTAAAGGATGTAAACCAGAATGAAACTACATACCTCTGGATTACATATTTTGATATAATTAGAACTAGTAGTGAAGTGATTAAGAATGGATTTGTAACAAAATATTAGACAACAGCATGGGCTACTCAGTGTGAAATAATTTCAACACAGTAAAACAGCATGCATATTGTGTATATGACAATATTTATATTTTTAAGAATCCCTCTAAGGGAAGAAATCCAAAGATTTTTTCAAAATTAAATCAAATTTAGATCTGAAATAAGGTATTTTTTGAGTACTTCCAGGGGAGGTGGTTGGATATCAAGTGTCTATAATTGCCTATTTGTCACTCTGTGCTTTTGTCTTGACCAAACTTTAATCATACTTCTCTCCTTCCCACTGGTCTGTGAACTCTCTTTTCCTCTGAGGTGAGCAAGCATTAAAAAGTGATATGGACTCCCTTACTAGCTTATCCTGAGAATACCTTGACCATGGCAAAACACTTTTCTTGCCAGATCCTGCTGTTCATTTTTGCTCATTTACTCAGCTTCCCCTTACTACCTATCTCTCCCTATAAATAATTGCCTCTGTCCATTTGAATTTAAGTCACTTTCTGTTCTTAACTTTGGGTTATTCTCCTTATTATAATAGTCTTTCTCATTAACAGGTATATGTGTATGTGCTCAATCGTTTAGTTATATCTGACTTTTTGTGACCCCATGGACCACAACCCGCCAGGCTCCTTGGTCCATGGAATTTTCCAGGCAAGAATACTGGAGCGGGTTGCCATTTCAAACTCCAGGAAAGTAGAGTCGCTCAGTTGTGTCTGACTTTTTGCGACCCCATGGACTGTAGCCTACAACACTCCTCTGTCCATGGGACTTTCCAGGCAAGAATACTTCAGTGGGTTGCCATTTCCTTCTCCAGGAGATCTTCCCAACCCAGGGATCGAACCTGGGTCTCCCACATTGTAGGCATATGCTTTACCATCTAAGCCACCAGGGAAGATGGCTCAAACTCCAGAGAATCTACCCAAACCAGGATACAAACGCTCATCTCCTGCATTGGCAAGTAGATTATTTACCTGTAGCACCACCTGCACCCATGCATGCTAAGTCACTTCAGTTATGTCCGACTCTTTGAAACCATATGTAGCCCTCCAGGTTCCTCTGTCCACAGGATTCTCCAGGCAAGAGTACTGAAGTGGGTTGCCATTTACTTCTCTAGGGGATATTCATGATCTAGGAATCAAACTCATGTCTCATGTCTCCTGCATTGGTTAGTGAGTTCTTTACCACTAGCACCACCTGTGAAGCCTCAGTTAACATTTCCACATCTAAATCAATTCAGTTTTTGTTTGGCAGTGGATAACTTATTAAACATAATCAGGTTTACTTGTTCTGGAAAAATAATGATGATGACCCTATTAAACAATTTTAGAACAAAAGTAAACTAGAAAGCATATACTCAACATGTTTATTTTAGAGTCTAAGAATCTTACTTTACAGAAACCAAGTTTCTGTTAATCTCCTAAACTGATCAAATTTAATGGTACCACAATTCAATACAATTCTCCTAAAACTCATCTTATGCTGTTGTTTAGTCACTAAATTGTATCCAATTCTTTGCAACTTCATGGACTGCAACATTTCAGGCTTCCCTGTACTTCACTATCTCCTGGATTTTATTCAAATTTGTGTCCATTGAGTCGGTGATGCCATCCAACCATCTAATCCTCTGTTGTCTCCTTCTCCTCCTGCTCTCAATCTTTCCTGGCATCAGGGTCTTTCACAGTGAGTCACCTCTTCTCATAGTATTTGACCAAAGTATTGGAGCTTCAGCTTCAGTGTCAGTCCTTCCAATAAATATTCAGGGTTGATTTCCTTTAGGATTGACAGGTTGGATCTCCTTGCAGTCCAAGGGACTCTCAAGGATCTTCTTCAGCACCACAATTTGAAATCATCAATTCTTCAGAGCTAAGCCTTCTTTGTGGTTCAACTCTCACATCTATACATGACTACTAGAAAAACCATAGCTTTGACTATATGGACCTTTGTTGGCAAAGTAATGTCTCTGCTTTCTAATGCGTTGTCTAGTTTGGTCAAAGCTTTTCTTCCAAGGAGCAAATGTCTTTTAATTTTGTGGCTGCAGTCACTGTCCACAGTAATTTTGGAGGACAAGAAAATAACATCTGTCACTGCTTCCACTTTTCCTCATCTATTTGCCATGAAGTGATGGCACCAGAGGCAAAATATTAGTTGTTTAATGTTGAATTTTAAGCCAGCTTTTTCACTCTCCTCTTTTTACCCTCATCAGGAGGCTCTTTAGTTCCTCTTCACTTTCTGTGATTAGAGTGGTATCATCTGCATATGGGAAGTTGTTAATATTCCTCCTGATTCTTGATTCTGGTTTGTGATTCATCCTGCCAAATTTTTGCATGATGCACTCTGCAAAGAGGTTAAATAAACAGGGTAACATTGTATAGCCTTATCATACTTCTTTCCCAGTTTTGAACCAGTAAGTTGTTCCATGTCCTGTTCTTAACTTTGCTTCTTAACCCACATACAGGTTTCTCAGGAGACAGGTAAGGTGGCCTTTTATTCCCATCTTTTTAAGAAATTTCCACAGTATTTAGTGATCCACAAGTCAAAGGCTTTAAAATAGTCACTGAATCAGAAGTAGATGCTTTTTGTAGTCCCCTTGCTTTCTCTATGATCCAGTGAATCCTGACAATTTGATCTCTGGTTTCTCTGCCTTTTTTAAAACCAGCTTGTACATCTGGAGGTTCTCAGTTCAGGTACTGCTGAAGCCTAGCTTGAAGGATTTTGAGCATAACCTTATCAGTAAGGTTATGTTCAATGTATCTATTATGAACATAAGTTAAAACTCAAATTTGAATAAGATTGTTCATTGTCTTAAAGTTATCCTGAATTATATATACTTATCATTTTATTTTACACATACATATTTTAAAATCAAGAATAAATTGTGTTGATTGTAAAAGAAGCAAATGTACATATGTATATTATGTGCATATATGTATTATATGTGTATATATATTTGTGTATATACATATATACACATATAATACATATATGCATACTATGCATAGACAGTACAGTGCAATTGCTCAGTCATGTCTGACTCTTTGCTACCCAACGGACTGTAGCCTACCAGGTTTCTCTGTCCATGGGATTATCCAGGCAAGAATACCGGAGTGGGTTGCCATTTCCTTCTCCAGGAGATCTTCCCAACCCAGGGATCGAACCCAGGTCTCCCACATTGTAAATGGACAATTTACCATCTGAGCCACCAGGGAATATATCATACTATGCATGTCTATATGTAAATGTATACATATATCTATCTGTTTATCTTATGTCTATTATCAATTTATACCAAGAGAGACAAAGAGGAACAGACTACATCTTATATTTGGACCCCAAATTTCTCAACTAAATAATGGGAAACAAAATATGTCCAATGGTAACATTTGTTACAAAGTCTGCTTTGACTGGGACTTAATATATTTTTATTCCACATACTGTGAATAGTCATACACTTCCTTGCAGCAACATGTTTGATGGAAGGATGCCATCCTAGACTCTGAAAGTAGTCTCATACAATGTAAGATACAGGTACTTATTGTTTTCATTTCTAAAGCCCAAAAACATTCTAAACTACACAATAAGTCTACATCCGTTTTTAGGAACAGGCTTTGGAAACCCACATATATCATTCAGTTCAGTTCAGTCACTCAGTCATGTCCGATTCTTTGCGACCCTAGGGACTACAGCATGCCAGGCTGCCCTGTCTTTCACCAACTCCCAGAGCTTACTCAAACTCATGTCCATCGAGTCAGTGATGCCATCAAATCATCTCATCCTCTGTCATCCGCTTCTCCTTCTGCCTTCAATCTTTCCTAGGATCAGGGTCTTTTCCAATGTGTCAGTGCTTCCCATCAGGTGACCAAGGTAATGGAATTTCAGCTTCAGCATCAGTTCTTCCAATGAATATTCAGCATTGATTTCCTTTAAGATAGACTGGTTTGATTTTCTTGAAGTCCACGGGACTCTCAAGAGTCTTCTCCAACACCACAGTTCAAAAGCATCAATTCTTTTGCACTCAGATTTCTTTATAGTTCAACTCACATCCATACATAACTACTGGAACAACCATAGCTTTGACTAGAAGGACTTTTGTTTGCAAAGTGATGTCTCTACTTTTTAATATGCTGTCTAGATTGGTCATAGCTTTTCTTCCAAGGAGCAAATGTCTTTTAATTTCATGGCTGTTGCTATTGGTTCCTCAATAGCATCCTTTTTTATTTACTAATATAATAGCACTGATGAAATTATTTGGAAAATGTTCTTATATATCTGTTCTCTTATAAAATATATGGTCACATAAAATTCCTAACATTTTCTTGAGCTACATGTAGCTACTTATTCAGTCACAGATGCAGGTGATCAAATAAACTGAGGTCGGTCTCATCAGGAATCTTACATCTTCTCTGAACATGCCAGAGAACAGAACTGAACAGAAAAGTTTCCCCAGGATGATGATCCCAAAGTCAAAATTTGCCCATTTCTATTTCCCAATCCACATGTTGTTTTACAATGTAAATTTAAGTCTGTAAGTTTATTTCATCTAGAGGTAGCCGTCTCTGTCACCTCTCCCTGAATGTGGGTACCTGTGACTACAGTATGGTCAAAATAAGACTTTATGGATTTTGAGACTAGAAGGTAAAAGGACACACAGCTCTGCTACATGGTTATTTTGGACATTTTCTCTGGGAAAAGTCCACATACCCTGAGATTGCCAAATTGGAAAGGCCTTGTGTTAGTGCTCCAGGCAACAGCTTTAGCTGAATTTCCAGCCAACAAAAAGTATTGTCAGCCAGTCATATAAGCAAGTCGTTACGAATGCTCAGTGCTCAGATTATTGTAGTCCCGGCTGACACCTAACTGAAATGATATGAGACTTCCAAGAGCTGCCTAGTCATGCTCCAGCCAAAGCCTGAGCTACAGAGTCTAAGAGCATAAGAGAATGGTTACTGCTTAGTACCACTAAGTTGGGATGGTACAGTACTTAGTCACAGACATTTGGGACAACATTTTAATGCTAATAATATTTATAATGATACTACTTATTAGTGAGATGCATTAAGTTCTTTAATTCAAGGAAATAAGAAATATGCATATGATGAAAATATAAATGGATAGTGTGGCAAGAAATTTTTATGTATCAAAGTTTTCAGTGTAATTTATTTTATAAGACTTATTTATTTAATTGCTAACATTTATGAAAGTATTATTACCCCAGTACTTACTTAGTCACTTTTCATTAATTTCCTTACTTGATATTTGCCAGAAACATGAATTACTTTTTACTGATGCAGAAGTGGATATTGAACAGATAATATCTTTTCAAATATAGAACACATGGCAAGTAACAGCTCTAGCAAATCTTAAGTCTTTTTAAAGTCTAGTGTATTCAGCAAAGAAAGTCATCATAATGGCTTAATGTTACACTGAATATACTTTTGATGTTTTACAAAATTACATGGTCTCCCCCCATAGATTCTTTCATTTTCTGATACCACATTTCATTAGATTTTTAAAAAATTTTCTGCAGGTTGTTTATTTTATGTGCTTGTTTATCTTACACAAATGAATAGATTTTGTGCTGAACAAGTGGCATTAGCCAACCAGTTACTGTTTGGGATATTAAAAAGCCCAGCTGTCAGACAGTAGGAGAACTATGAAAATGTTGCCTTTGGTAAGATTAATTATTTAGTTTTGCTGCATATTTAGAACCTGATGGCTATTTAAATAATTTGTGTTCTGTGAACCTTGACAAATGAGGCAATATAGTATCACTCATATCCTGAAGGGTGTATTTAAAGTCATTTGCAAATTAAAATTTATATGTTATTCTGAATACTATATATATATATATATATATTTGAAAAGAGTAAAAGCTAGGTATCTTGGTGGCATGAACATAACAACCATTTCAAACTTAGACTGTGTGAAATGTGAAAAGGATTCTAGTTTTTATAAACATCCTAAAAGAACACTTTGGCATGAATAATATTTCTATTGTAGATCTATTGTATAGTTGCAAACATTGTTAATGTTATCTTTATTGACTAGTTAAAAAAATAAACTCCTTATAAAGTGTTTTGAAATATGCCACAGGATCAATTTTCTTTGAGATACATTGCTATTTTTAATAATTTCTTTGTATTTGGTTTCTAGACAGTGAAGCAAAAATCAAAATGTTTCATATTAGAGAATTTTGTGAGAACAGGTTCTTTTCTAAACACAATTGTAAAATGCAATAGGAAATATATTTGATACATATTGTGAAGTTATGAAAATTTGCAATCAACTGTTGTCTTCCATTTTTTCTGGAGGTGCATAAAGTTCCTAGAAGATGATGCACTGACAGATTCTAGGTCATTTTTTAACAATATATTATCTACCTATTATTTCTTTTGGAAACAGCTCATTGATTACTCATTACTGCAAGGCCACTTTTATGAAAAGCTTTTTCTTCCTGATTTCCATGGTGCTCTCATTCCCATGAGAATTCATTCTGCTGTTCCAGCACTGTGTAATAGTGAGTGAAAATCTGTATCCATCTTATACTTTCTATAGAGATGCCACATACTTATTTCTTTTGGGGGAACCTGATACTTCTTGAGGATGCTATGAGAGGAATAAAGCACATAGTCTCTCCCACTTTTAAATATCACAAAATGTAAATTCTATAACCCATCAGTAGGTCACCCATGTCTAAGCTCCCAAAGAGTTCTCCTCCAATTCCAATCAACAGCAATTCTGGATTTTTCTTTATATTATTGGTTAGCTTCATTTCTACATAACAGAAATTAGCAATTGGAACTTTAAATTAAAGCCATAGTACTATTTACAACAGCAGGTTTCTCTGGTAGCTTAGCTGGTAAAGAATCTGCCTGCATTGCCAGAGACTTGGTTTGACTCCTATATCAGGAAGATTCCCTGGAGAAGGGATACGCTATTCCTCTAGTATTCTTGGGCTTCCTTGGTGGCACAGATAGTAAAGAATCTGTCTGCAATGCAGGAGACCTGGGTTTGATCCCTGGATTGGGAAGATTCCCTGGAGGAGGACATGGCAACCCACTTCAGCATTCTTGCCTGGAAAATACCATGGACAGAGAAGCCTGGTGGGCTACAGGACACAGAGTCACAAAGAGTCAGACATGACTGAATGACTAAGTATAGCACAGCACATTTACAACAGCATCATAAAATGAAATTTTTAGGTATAAATCTAACAAAGTATACATAAGATCTATATGCAAAAATTATAAAACTTTGATATAAAAATCAAAGAAAATTTAAAATATAGGTAGTTATTCATGATTATGATATGGAAGACTCAATATTAATGAAAACATAAATGCTTCCCACTTAACTGTAGATTAAACACAACCCCAAGGGAAATCCCAGAAAAAAATATTTTGTGCATATTTAAAAACAGATTTCAAGTTTATATTCAACGTATCCAAGACAACACTAAAATAGAACAAAGTTGGAGAACTAAAACTACAGAAATTCAATGCATAACAATTTAAAAATCAACAAAATACCTGAAAAGATAAATAGGCAGATGGTGAATAAACATGGATGATGCTCATCATCATTTGTCATCATGAACTGCAAAGTAAAGAAACAATGAGACATCTTTGTACACTAATTAGAATGGCTAAAATGCCAAATGCTGGTAAGGATATAGAGCAACAGGAACTCTTATCCATTTCTTGTGGGAATGCAAAATGATATTTGTACTCTGGAAGACAGTTGACAGTTGACAGTCAACTGTCAAATTGACCCATCAGTTTTGTTCCTAGATATTTACCCACCTGATTGAAAACCTGTACTCACACAGGAAATCACATGGTACTATTTAGAACAGTTTTATTTAAAAATCTCTAAAACTAGAAACCACAAAGACATCACTCAAAAGGTAAATGGATAAACACATAATGGTATATCTATACAATGAAATACTTTTCAGCAACAAAAATAAAGCAATATAAAGACATGAAGTGTTAAGTGAAAATAGCCATTTTTAAAGTCTGCATACTTCATGATTCCAACTTTATAATATTTTGGAAAAGGCAAATTTTTGCATGATAAAATTATTAGTGGTTAATTGGTTTGGGGTGAGGAATGCATAAGTGAAACACAGGGGTTTCTTAGGGTAGCCCACTTATTCTGCAGGATACTCTAATAGTAGATAAAAGACATTATGCACTTCTCAAAACCTATGGAAATTCTCACCAAGAATAATTAATTTTAATGTGTAAAAATACACAAAAAAGTTGTGCAGGGTCAAGGATCCCAGAATTCCTTCAGGCTAAGACAAGAAAGCCCAGCTGTATTACAAATATATGAAAAAAATCTCACTAAATAGAAAGGGGTGATGACCAAAAAATTTGGGGGATGAGTGAAGTGGGTAGTCTATCCCTTCCCCAGGGGATCTTCCCAACCCAGGAATCAAACAGGGATCTCCTGCATTGCATGCAGATTCTTTACCAACTGAGCTATGAGGGAAGCCTTATAGACACTTTGACGATTAGAGCAATAAATACATAAAATGAGAGCCTGGAGCACTCTGCAGTGCAAAAAAAAAAAAAAAAAAAAAATGATGGTGCTACTTTAAAAGAGCACAGGAGCTAACTGAGAAAGTTCCCAGTGGCCCAATCTGGAGACACTGGAATAAGAAAAAAAAAAAAAGTAGTAGTGAGTTCTAACATGAATTACAAAATAAACATTCATGAGTCTATATGGATATAAATAAATGGTTGAACAAAGTAATAAACAAGAGTGAAGATACCAATTCCATGCAGAATTTCAGATAGCTTACATACAATAGGTATTCTACCCTCAAGAAGGGGGAACATAATTTGTGAACTGTGCACAGTGTGAGTATAAAAGTGTGAGCTGTACATACTGACTCCCTTTCAAGGTGCGCTGTTTGGAGAGGGGAAAAATTGAGGAAGTTTACTGTGAGTTAACCTGACAAAATTGGAGAAGGAAATGGCAACCCACTCCAGTG
This sequence comes from Bison bison bison, assembly GCF_000754665.1. NCBI lineage: Eukaryota > Metazoa > Chordata > Mammalia > Artiodactyla > Bovidae > Bison > Bison bison. Next base: position 291,506 of record NW_011494548.1, read on the forward strand.
TTCTTGCCTGGAGAACCCCAGGGATGGGGGAGCCTGGTGGGCTGCCTTCTGTGGGGTCGCACAGAGTCGGACACGACTGAAGCGACGTAGTAGTAGTAGTAGTAGTAACCTGACAAACATTACCTCAGACAGGAGATCAAAGACAGAATCATCACTTATAAATCATGTTTATAAAAGTATCTTTTATATGGCATGATGAAAATAGCTCACTAATTCTGTGCTCTTTCTCCCACAAAATCCATAATCCCATTCTTACCGTAGAAAAAAAATACTAGATAAATTTTAATACATAACTAGTACTCCTCAAACTGTTTATCAGAAACAAAGAAAATTTGAGAAACTGCCACAGATGAGAAGATTAAAGAGACATGACTAAATGTAATTTATTTTATGCACAAACCTGGAATAGGAGAAGGACAAGAAATCAAAACTTAGGAAATCTAATAAACTACAGACTTTACTTAATAAAAGTAAAGTTCACTAATTGAAATGTTCACTAATTGAAATGAATATATCATTCTAATAGAAGATATTGAGAACAGGGAAACTGAGCTGAGCTATATGAGAACACTTTCTACTGTCCTCTTTATTTTTTAATAAATCTAAAGCAGTTCTAAAAAATAAAAAGTATATAAAAAGCAATTATTCAAAGGAAAACATACTACTATAAGAAAAAAAATTTGTATTATAACATTATTGCAGAAAGTCAATGAAATTTCTACATGGTCAAATTCTATATGCTTAATTTATGTATATTAAGATTCAATAATGTCCAGTAAATTAACTTTTGAGAAAAAGTCTCTGTGGATGTATTCTTTCAAGTTATGTACTTATTAGTGAATAAGTTCCTTTATACATTCCAGACCTGCCCACAACAGACTTCTGTAGATATGAATGGAAAAGTTTTGGCACTATATTTAGAGCACAGTTAAGAAGAAATTATCTCCACATTGTTACATATAATTGTGAGATTAGTAATGTTGTCTTTTGTTGTTGCTGTTCAGTCACTAAGCTGTATCCAGCGCTTTGCAACCCCATAGACTGTAGCATGCCAGGCTTCCCTATCCTTTACTATCTCTCTGAGTTTGTTCAAATTCATGTCCATTGAGTCAGAGATGGCATCTGACCATCTTATCCTCTGGTGCCCCCTTCCCCTCCTGATCTCAATCTTTCCAAGCATCAGGGTCTTTTCCAATGAGTTCACTCTTCATGTCAAGTGGACAAAGTATTGGACCTTCAGCTTCAGCATTAGTCCTTCCAATGAATATTCAAGGTTGATGTCCTTTAGGATTGACACGGATTGACTGGTTTGATTTCCTTGCATTCCAAGGGACTCTCAGGAGTCTACTCCAGGATCACAGTTTGAAAGCATCAGTTCTTTGGTGCTCAGACTTCTTTATGGTCTAACTCTCACATCCATACATGACTACTGGAAAACCCATAACTTTGACTATTTGGATCTTTGTCAGTGGAGTAATGTCTCTGTGTTCTAACATGTTGTCTAGGTTTTCCATAGCTTTTCTTTCAAGAAGCAAGTGTCTTTTAATTTCATGGCTGCAGTCACTATCCATGGTGATTTTGGAGCCCAAGAAAATAAAATCTGTCAATGTTTCCACTTTTCTCCCATCTATTTGCTTCTCCGGTAGCTCAGCTGTTAAAGAATCCACCTGTACTGTGGGAGACCTTCTCAATGTGTTGAGAAGATCCCCTGGAAGAGGGCGTGGCAACCCACTCCAGTATTCTTGCCTGGAGAATCCCCATGGACAGAGGAAGCTGGCAAGCTTCAGACCACAGGGTCGCAAAGAATCAGACTCGACTAAGTGACTATGCACAGCACACAGTACATTTGCCATGAAGAGATGGGGCCATATGCTAAATCTTAGTTTTCTGAATGTTGAATTTTAAGCCAGCTTTTTCATTCTCCTCTTTCACCCTCAACAAGAGGGTCTTTAGTTCCACTTCACTTTTTCCCATTAGAGTGGTGTCATCTGCATATCAGTTGTTGATATTTCTCCTAGCAATCTTGATTCCAGCTTGTGATTCTTCTAGACTGGCATTTCCCACGATGTACTCTGAATAAAAGTTAAATAAGCAGAGCAGCAATCTACAGCCTTGACGTGCTCCTTTCCCAATTTTGTATCAGTCAATTGTTCCATATCTGGTTCTAACTGTTGCTTCTTGACCTTCAGGTTTCTCAGGAGACAGGTAAGGTGGTCTGGTATTCCCATCTCTTGTAGAATTTTCCACAGTTTCTTGACCCACACAATCAAATGCTTTCATATAGTCAATGAAGCAGAAGTAGATTGTTTGTTTGTTGGGGGAATTGTTTAATTCCCTTGCTTTTTCTATAATCCAAAGGATAATGGCAATTTGATCTCTGGTTCCTCTACCTTTTCTAAATCCAGCTTGCTGACTTTTAGCTTGAAACAATTATCTCACTGAGTAGAAGAATAAGTAATTTTTTTGTTACATAAACTTCTTTAGGTTGCTGAAATTAAGTGTCACAAGAAGTGAGCTTATAATTTGGTTATCTACAAGTCTACCTAAACTTACTCTGTGAATTAGAAGACAATAATAACTAGTATACATTTCCATTAATCATAAGAAAATTAACACATACCCACCCATCAATATCTTTGACATTCAAATGTTTGGTATGATTTTTTTTTTTGCTTTGGCAGGAAAGAAGTAACAAAATGAACAAAATAAAGAAAGGAAAGAGGAAGTAGGATGGGGAGAAGGAGTAGGGGAGGAGAGGTAAGAGAAAAAAATGGGAATGAAAGAAAAAGAAAGACCAGTCTTATGTTGTGTCCAAGCCAACATATTCACCCTTCCTTAGTTCAAGACCAGAAATATCATCTGGCCTTGTACACATTCTCCATGTATGTTTTAAGATACATACAATTTTAATATGTATCAAACATGACCACTTACAATCAATCAAAGGAAGATACAAACATTCTCAGATGGCCAAAACAATTTGATATGGTTCAACCAACACTGAGGAGATGGATATTTTATAGCAACATTAACCCAAACCAAATGACTATACTAAGGAGAAATATCTTTGATTTATAAAACTTTAAGTCAATTCTTGGATCATGGTAATCAGCATATTTCCAGGAAAACTATTTCAATTAAAGTTGGCAGAGGGTAAAACAAAAACAAAACAAGCACACTGAATTTCAGTGTACCACATGAAAAGTCTTAAAACTACTCCTTAGTATTTAATCACATTATATTAGGCTTCCCTGGTGGCTCAGACGGGAAAGAATCCACCTGCAATTCAGGAGACCTGGCTTTGACTGGTGAGTTGGGAAGATCCCCTGGAGGATGTTGGCAACCCATTCCAGTATTCTTGTCTGGAAAATCCCATGGACAAAGGAGGATGGCAGGTTACAGTCCATGGGTTCACAAAGAATTGGACATGACTGAGTGACAAAGCACAACACAGCACATATTATATAGAGTAAAATGACTGATAAAATGATATCTACAATGACTTTTATTTGTTAGTTAACTCTTAAAAAAAACATTTTGAAGATGGTTCTGCTGGATAAAGTAATTTTACTTAAAATTCCTATTTATTGAAAGGGAAAAATTTTGGACAGGTTTCAAAAATTTAGCTCAGTGAATAATAATATATACAATATACATAAGATATACTTTATATATTTATATATTATAATATATAAATATTATATATATATGTATAAATAACTATTGAATATCCTAAATCCTATGTTAACAAATGTAGAAAAACCAGATTACTATCAGTTCAGTTCAATCACTCAGTCATGTCTGACTCTTTGCAACCCCATGAACTGCAGCACACCAGACTTTCCTATCACCAACTCCCAGGGCTTACTCAAACTCATGTCCATCAAGTCGGTGATGGCATCCAAACATCTCATGCTTTATCATCCCCTTCTCCTCCTGCTTTCTATCTTTCCCAGCATCAGGGTTTTTCCAGTGAGTCAGCTCTTCTCATCAGGTGGCCAAAGTATTGGAATTTCAGATTCAGCATCAGTCTTTCCAATGAATATTAAGGACTGATTTCTTAAGATTTTCTGGTTTTATCTCCTTGAAGTCCAAGGGACTCTTGAGAGTCTTCTCCAACACCACAGTGAAAAAAGCATCAATTCTTCTGTGCTCAGCATTCTGTATAGTCAAACTTTCACATCCTTACATGACCACTGGAAAAACCATAGCTTTCAGTAGATGGGGCTTTGTCAGCAATGTAATGTCTCTGCTTTATAATATATTGTCTAGGTTGGTCATAGTGTTTCTTCCAAGGAGCAAGTGTCTTTGAATTTCATGGCTGCAGTCACCATCTGTAGTAATTTTTGAGTGTTATGTCCATGAATCAGGTAAATTGGAAGTGGTCAAACAGGAAATGGAAAGAATGAACACTGACATTTTAGGAATCAGTGACCTAAAATGGACTGGAATGGGTGAATTTAATTCAGATGGCCATTATATCTACTACTGTGGG
>NW_011494548.1:296853-300354 GCF_000754665.1 Bison bison bison
AGCTCAGATCATGAAGATCTTATTGCAAAATTCAGACTTAAATTGAAGAAAGAAGGGAAAACCACTAGACCATTCAGATATGACCCAAATCAAATTCCTTACAATTTTACAGTGGAAATGACAAACAGATTCAAGAGGTCAGATCTGATTGATAGAGTGCTTGAAGAACTATAGACGGAGGTTCATGATATTGTACTGGAAACAGGGATCGAGATCATCCCTAAGAAAAAGAAATACAAGAAGGCAAAACGGTTGTCTGATGAGCCTTACAAATAGCTGAGAAAAGAAGAGAATTAAAGGCAAAGGAAAAAAGGAAAGCTACGTCCAACTGAATGCAGAGTTTCATAGAATAGCAATGAGAGAAAAGAAAGCCTTCCTACATGATCAATGCAAAGAAATAGAGGAAAACAATAGAATGGGAAGACTAGGAATCTCTTCAAGAAAATTAGATACACCAAGGGAAGATTTCATGCAAAGATGGGCACAATAAAGAACAGAAGTGACATGGATCTAAAGCAGAAGATATTAATACAAGGCAGCAAGAATCCACAGAAGAACTACACACAAAAAGATCTTTATGACAAAGATAACCATGATGGTGTGATCACTCACCCAGAGCCAGACATCCTAGAGTGAGAAGTCAAATGGACCTTAGGAAGCATCACTAAGAACAAAGCTAGTGGAGGTGATGGAATTCCAGCTGAGCTATTTCAAGTCCTAAAAGATGATGCTGTGAAAGTGATGAACTCAATATGTCAGCAAATTTGGAAAACTCTGCAGTGGCCACAGGACTGGAAAAGTTCAGTCTTCATTCCAATTCCAAAAAAAGGCAATGCCAAACTACCACAAATGTTCAAATATTCAAACTACCACACAGTTGCGCTTATCTCACATGTTAGTAAAGTAATGCTCAAAATTCTCCAAGCCAGGCTTCAAGAATATGTGAACCAAGAACTTCCAGATGTTCAAGCTGGATTTAGAAAAGGCAGAGAGACTAGACATCAAATTGCCAACATCTTTTGGATCATTGAAGAAGCCAGAGAGTTCCAGAAAAACATCTACTTCTGCTTCATTGACTATGCCAAAACCTTTAACTGTGCATAAAACAAACTGTGGAAAATTCTTCAAGAGATGGGAATACCAGAAAACCTTACCTGCCTCCTGAGAAATATGTATGCTGGTCAAGAAGCAACAGTTAGAACCGGACATGGAACAGTGGACCGGTTCCAAATTGGGAAAGGAATATGTCAAGGATGTATAATTTCACCTTGATTATTTAACTTGTATGCAGAGTACATCAAGCAAAATGGAGGGCTGGATGAAGCACAAGCTGTAATCAAGATTGCTGGGAGAAATATCAACAACCTTAGATGTGCAAATGACACCATCCGTATGGCATAAAGTGCAGAGGAACTAAAGAGCCCCTTGATGAAAGTGAAAGAGAAGAGTGAAAAAACTGGCTTAAATCTCAACATTCAAAAAACTAAGATCATGGCATCTGGTCCTATCACTTCATGGCAAGTAGATGGGAAAACAATAGAAACAGTGACAGAAATTATTATGACAGGTAAGTAACTTCGTACATGGTATGTTGTACATGAGAAAAGTGCCATTCTGAGTTGCAGTTTCAGCATTTTATGGTGTACAACCTTGCTCACACCCAGATTCTGGACATGTAGATAAAGACTTGAGTTTAGGATTCCCACCACAAATTCCTGCTTTGCTTTTCCCAGGACACTTTTTCAAGTAGCCTCTTGGAACTGAGCCCACACAAGATTAGTGACTTCTGCCCAACCGCCTTATAAACTAGGTGCTTGCTGCCCTCTACTCTTCTGCTGTCTTGTGACCTGGGACAGAGGACTCTCCTGGTTCACTCTGTGCCCTCATTTCTAGGATCTGTGCATAATAGATGTTGTGACTTTACTTTCTTCATGTGGGTGTATTGAAGCTTGTGGCTTCAATGAAAACCCCAGAGTTCTGGGTTTTCTCTTTACCAAAGTGGGAACTCAAATGCTAAGAGAGCTATCTGCCACCCCTATGTAGGTGGGTTGTGTGCCTCCTCATTCAGCAGGTCACAATCTGCATATACTTGGTTTAACTTATCTGCTATGGCCCCTGCAACACGTATGCAATATCTATGGAATATGATAGAATAAATACCTTATTGTCCTATTCAATTCTACTTACAATCAACGAGCTGTTAAATATTATAGGAACATGAACTGTTTAGTTTTGAATACACTGTGATAAGCAACTTAAATTTTCAAAATCATATAGATAAAATGACTCATCTTCTGGATACCAGCCCAGCTTCTGTCCTCAAACACTCCTGTCTTTACTCAATAGGCTCATGAACAAAGGGGCCTTTGTGGCAGGAATGAAGTTTATGCATGAGCTTGACAACATGGACTTCTACTCACCAAGGATGATCTGGCTATGGCCATGGCTGAGTGCTCAATCTGCCAGGAGCAGAGAATGCTGAGTCCCTGATGTGGCACTGTTCCCCAGGATGATCAGCCGGCTAACAGTCTGATTACACTGGACAGCTTCCATTACAGAAGGAAGAGCATTTTGTTCTTATTGGAATAGACACATAGTCAGGATATGGATTTGTCTTCCCTTCACATAGTGCTTCTGCCAAAACTGCTATCAGTGGATTTACAGAATGCCTTATCCTCTGTCATGGTTTTATACACAGTGTTGTTTCTGAACAAAGAACTAACTTTACAGCAAAAAAGCAATGTGGCAATGATGATATGAATGTATCTGGAATACAGGCGATCCCTCAGGGTGTCTCTTAGTGCTGCCATATCCTACAATTAGGTCAATGAAAAATTAAAATAACCTAATACAGGCAAAACTACTAATGTCCCAAACTCTTCAAGAATGAAAGCTTGAGTCACTCTGCTAGGTAAAGAACCTCAATCAGTTGAGGTGCTTGTGGAAGGAAAAAGTTATCCAGAATAGATAGCAGATGAAGGTATTATCAATACCAGATACAACCATATGGTCACTTGCAGAACTGAGTACTATAATTGTCATAAGTATTTCCTCCTTAGTTAGATAGGTAGATAGATAGGAAGATAGATAAAAAAGGTGTCTTTGTCTTCCTTGCTTGTAACATATGATATATAGACTTTATCTCACAGTATTTAAGTTACAGAATATCAAGGAGAAAGAATAACATTACTCAAGGACTTTACTTCCTCTTCTGGGAAAAATTTAGTTCAGTTCAGTCACCAGTCATGTGTGACTCTTTGCGGCCCCATGAATCGAAGCACGCCAGGCCTCCCTGTCAATCACCAAATCCCGGAGTCCACCCAAACCCATGTCCATCGAGTCCGTGATGCCATCCAGGCATCTCATCTTCTGTCGTCCCCTTCTCCAACTGCCCCCAATTCCTCCCAGCATCAGAGTCTTTTCCAATGAGTTAACTCTTCACATGAGGTGGCCAAAGTATTGGAGTTTCAGCCTCAGCATCAATCCTTCCAATGAACACCC
>NW_011494548.1:301110-305528 GCF_000754665.1 Bison bison bison
CAGTCAAAGGCTTTGGCATAGTCAATAAAGCAGAGATAGATGTTTTTCTGAAACTCTCTTGCTTTTTTCGATGATCCAGCAGATGTTGGTAATTTGATCTCTTGTTCCTCTGCCTTTTCTAAAACCAGCTTGAATATCTGGGAAAAAGGTTAGTACATTTTCGGTTATACACAGGATAGCTGTATCATTATAGGCCGAATTATGACCTAGACATTGTCTTTAATTGGAAATTAAGTATGATTTAAGGAGGTGAATATGGGTGCAAAACTGATAAGGGATGAAATTGTCCTGGTTAATTTTATGTGACAATTTGATAGGGTCATGAGATGCTAGGTATTTTGTTAAACAATATTTTGGGTGTGTCTGTGAAGGTGTTTCTAGATGAGATTAACATTTGAATTGGTAAACTGATTAAGCAGGTGACTCTCAAAACTGTGGATAGGCATCACCCAGTGTGCCATGGCCTGATTAGAAGAAAAAAGGCATAGAAATAGAGAATTTACTCTCACTGTCTTGCTGAGTTATATACTGGTTTTCTCTTGTCTGTGAACTTTACTTATATCATCAGTTCTCTTAATTTTCAGACCCCTGAATTTAAGATTAGAACTATGCCATCAGCTTTCTAAATTCCTTAAAATGAATCTGTTATTTCTGTTTCTCAGGAGAATTCTAATACAACTGCTGTCAAAATAAAATATAACTTTTTCAAAATCTTAAACACATATAATATGTTCATATCAAAGGCAAAAACAGAGTTAATATATTATCTTATAAATCACATCTTTTCATTCATTTTCCTTTTTGTCATGAGATATCCTAAGTGCTTCAAAAGGAGTTAGTAACATATTTTAAATTCCTTCTAGTGCAGTCCATCTATTTCTTTTAATATTTTAATTTAATTATTATATAGCCAACAAACTAAGGAATATTTTGGGATGTAAAGGGATTCAGTCAAGATATATCAGTTTCTTCATATTTGTTCTTCAAAAATATGGACATCAATCTCTGTGTTTACAGAAACTAATATCATAAGGAATGTAATTTAGAGTGAGAATCTGTTATTTTATGAAAACATGTGATCTCTTTTTGTCAGTAAAACAATTTACATATTTAATTTTTTATATCATCTTCTTATAAAAATCTAAGTGAAATGCACTATAAAAAAATGAGCTATAGTATTGTCCCATTTGGTAGTGTGGAGCTTATATACTATTTAATTTAGATCTGGAGATTTACTACTAGCCTTAGAGGCTTTGAAGTTGGCTTATTCATCAGCTTTATTTTCTGTCAAATTGCAATCTTTTTTTTTTTTTTTCCTAATGGTAGTTCCAAAATAATATTGGCTGCCTTAGCTATTAAGTATATAAAATTTTTTCTACTCTCTTACTGACTGGAAGATTTTTAAAGAATATGGACTCATTGGGAAACATTGCATTACACATAGAACTTTATAAAATTTCTTTATACACTCTGTCTTTGAGATTTTTTCAGTTTGTCATTTTATAGGCAGGTGAGGACTTTTTCACTTTTTCTCACTTACATAGTGCTATATATTCCATTTTCAAGTATGATAGTCTTAACCTGAAAGCAGAGGGGATTGACATTTACATTTCTAAAAAAGGCTCTAGTACTAGCATGTGCATGCTAAATCACTTCAGTCATATCCGACTCTTTGTGACCCTGTGGTCAGTAGCCCACCGCTGCTGCTGCTGCTAAGTCGCTTCAGTTATGTCCGACTCTGTGCGACCCCATAGACGGCAGCCCACCAGGTTCCTGCATCTCTGAGATTCTCCAGGCAAGAACACTGGAGTGGGTTGCCATTTCCTTCTCCAATGCATGAAAGTGAAAAGTGAAAGTGAAGTCACTCAGTCATGTCAGACTCTTTGCGACCCCATGGACTGCAGCCCACCAGGCTCCTCCATCCATGGGATTTTCCAGGCAAGAGCACTGGAGTGGGGTGCCATCACCTTCTCCAGGGGAGTCCCACTAGACAAGCATAGAAAAAAGTCTGCTTACATATTTTTGATTAAGATAGTCTGGTTATAATATGGCAGTTGTTGATGTGAACTGCTGAACATGACCCTTTCACTGGCACTGGGTTTTAGATACTCACTTTCACACCCTGTCACTTCAGAATGCTCACACATGTTATACTGTGACCAAGCCATTTTGTCAATACTTAATGCTACAATTATTTTTTTAAAAAATCACTAAACAAAGAAGGCCATGAAGATAATCCTTTACCTGGATTGGAAAATCCAGGATTTTCCTGGCTAGCAGGATTTAAAATCACTCAGAAAATGTATAAAAGCAAAATATCTCTTTGCTGCACATAGTACTTCTAGAATCCAAAGAGGTTTGTTAAAGGAAAGTTAAAGTCTTGATATATAAAAATGTGGAGGACTTCCTTTCACTTTTAATTGGGAATCTAGTATTTAATTCAATACTAACGATATTATATAATTAAATAAAATATTGAACCAGGGCATATGGAAAAGTGCATTCTGTGCCAGTTATTAAGTCATGTCTGACTCTGCAACCTCAAGGTCTGTAACCTGCCAGGCTCCTCTGTCCATGGGATTTCCCACGCGAGAATACTGGAGTGGGTTACCATTTCCACCTTCAGGGGATCTTCCCAACTAGGGATTACATGTATGTCTCTGGCATTGGCAGGAGGGTTCTTTACTGCTAAGCCACCAATAGAAGGATATATGGAAAAGAGATTATATTAAATTAACTATTTTATTTCCTTTTATTTAGGACACTTTATAGAGAAACCAGAGAACAAATTGCCAACATCCACCGGATCACAGAAAAAGCAAGACAATTACAGAAAAACATCAACTTCTGCTTTATTGACTATACCATAGCCTTTGACTGTGTGGATCACAAGAAACTGTGGAAAATTCTTAAAGAGTTGGGGATACCAGACCACCTTACCTGCCTACTGAGAAATATGCATGCAGGTCAAGAAGCAACAGTTAGAAATGGGACATGGAACAACTGACTGGTTCCAAATTGGGAAAGGAGTACCTCAAAGATGTATGCTGTCACCCTGCTTATTTAACTTATAAGTAGAGTACATCATGTGTAATGCCAGGCTGGATGAAGCACAAGTTGGAATCAATATTGCTGGGAGAAATATCAATAACCTCAGATACGCAGATGACACCACCCTTATGGCAGAAAGCAAAGAGGAACTAAAGAGCCTCTTGATGAAAGTGAAAGGGAGAGTGAAAAAGCTAGTTTAAAATTCAACATTCAAAAAACTAAAACCATGGCATCCAGTTCCATCACTCAATAGCAAATAGAAGGAGAAACAGTGAGAGACTTTATTTCCTTGGGCTCCAAAATCACTGTAGATGGTGATTGCAGCCATGAAATTAAAAGACGCTTGCTCCTTGGAATAAAAGCTATGATCAACCTAGACAGAAGCAGAGATATTACTTTGCAACAAAGGTCCGTCTAGTCAAGGCTATAGTTTTTCCAGTGGTCACATATGGATGTGAGAGTTGGATCATAAAGAAAGCTGAATGATGAAGAATTGATGGTTTTCAACTGTGGTGTTGGAGAAGACTCTTGAGAATCCCTTGAACTTCAAGGAGATCCAACCAGTCAATCCTAAAGGAAATCAGTCCTGAATATTCATTGGAAGGAATGATGCTGAAACTGAAGTTCCAATATTTTGGCCACCTGCTGTGAAGAACTGACTGATTGAAAAAGACCCTGATGCAGGGAAAGATTGAAGGCAGGAAAAGAAGGAGACGATAGAGGATGAGATGGTTGGATGGCATCACTGACTCAATGGACATAAGTTTGAGCAGTCTTCAGGAGTTGGTGATAGAGAGGGAAGCCAGGGAAGCCTGGTGTGCTGCAGTTTATGGAGTTGCAAAGAGTCGGACATGACTGAGCAACTGAACTGAATGGAACTGTTTCCCCTGTAAGAATTTATTTAAGCAAATTTCTACTTTATAGCACAGGGAGTCAGCAGTAAAAAGTCTGCTGTAATGCAAGGGATGCAGGTTCGATCCCTGGGCAGGGAAAATATCCTGGAGGAGGGAATGGAAAACCCATTCCAGTATTCTTGCCAGGAAAATTCTGTGGATAGAGGATTATGGTAGGCCCCAGTGCATAAGGTCACAAGGAATAGAGTTGTACACATCTGAAGCGGCTGAGCTGATATATATCTATATTATTAATTTATAATTATTAATTACTTTATCATTATTATTATATATTTAACTAACTTTTTTAAAATTTTATTTTATTTTTAAACTTTACATAATTGTATTAGTTTTGCCAAATATCAAAATGAATCCGCCACAGGTATACATGTGTTCCCCATCCTGAACCCTCCTCCCTCCTCCCTCCCCATACCATCCCTCTGGGTCGTCCCAGTGCACTAGCCCCAAGCATCC
>NW_011494548.1:305628-308872 GCF_000754665.1 Bison bison bison
CCTGAACCCTCCTCCCTCCTCCCTCCCCATACCATCCCTCTGGGTCGTCCCAGTGCACTAGCCCCAAGCATCCAGTATTGTGCATCGAACCTGGACTGGCATCTCGTTTCATACATGATATTTTACATGTTTCAATGTCATTCTCCCAAATCATCCCACCCTCTCCCTTTCCCACAGAGTCCATATTATTTATTTAACTAACTTTTAATGTACATCAGAAAGTAACACAATACTTTGAATCAACTATACTTCATTTTAAAAAAGGAATTTGTCTATACACAACATTATAAAATCATTGATTATAGAACACAGTTAACTTATACATACTGTCCTTCTGTATTGTAACAGAGTTTTTTTAAGATCTTTTCCAAAATGTTACAATTAGATTTATATGTCAGCTTGGCTAGGCTGTAGTACATTTATTCAGTCAAATACTAATCTAGATATTGCTGGGAACATATTTTGTAGGTGTGTGTCTACAATTAGTAGAATTGAGTAAGAATTACCTTTGGTAATGTGAATGGAACTTGTCCAATTAATTGAAAGACTATAAGAGCAAAATCTGAGTTTTCTTTGGAGAATTCTAACTGAATCCTGTTATGGAAAGGTAATTATATCTCTTTCTTTATGTTTTCTTCTGTTATTTTATTTTATATATCTTTAAAAATGTGTTTATAATGCAAAAATGAAGAGTGCAAAATTCTTTCAGATACATCATCCATTTTTCCCAATAAATTTTCAATATCTTAAGTGTCTTTTACCATAGATTACAGTGTGTACTTCTGTAAAAGCTATTCTAGTATTTTTGACTTAAGTGTTATATTAAACCTAACTAATATTTGAGTTGTAGATTACAACTACAAAAATCTTTTGGATTGTATTTAGTAAATAATGACATGTTCTTTGTAGATCTCCTCTGCTTATCTTTATCTTCATGTACTTGTAATTTATTTTTTATCCAGTGTACAATAATTATTTCCCCAATAAATAAAAATATTTTAGAGAACTTATAAAATAATTTTAGTGATCTTGATGTTCTAGAAAGAAATGTTATACAAATAAAATATATTTATTTTCTTGAAAGTTTCATCTTCTAATAAGGTTGCCATATATACGTAATTCAATTCTACAAATGGCCATTTCTGGCCAATAATTAGTTAAGACTCTCTCTTCTCTTTATTTGATACAAATATATTGACTATTTTATTATTGTTCTAGTGGAAGCCCCATTTTCCTCAGTCATGATCATTAATCCAAAAACTTCTTTATGTGAGTCTCTACTTAAAATATCCATTTTTCTTTAGTCTATTATATCTAGTAAACCACTTAAGAATGCACCAGTTCCTGAAGAAATGGGCATTAGTCTATTGCCCTTTAATATTAATTATTTTACATAAATAAGGACAGTACAGTAATTTCAGAGTTCAGGGTTGTTGCACATTTTAAGTTTTTGAAATTTTTAATTAAGCTCTAAAAAGACTTGGTTGTCTCAAGTGTAGCAGTGATAATAAGAGTGTTTACTACCAAGCTAAATAGGTACCCTAAAAACTAGCTAGTATGAGCTTCCTGCTAAGTTTTTGTGGTTTTTGTTTAGTCACTAAGTTGTGTCTGACTCTTTTAAGATCCCATGGACTGTAGCCCACCAGGCTTTTCTGTCCATGGGATTTTGAAGGCAAGAATACTGGAGCAGCTTGCCATTCCTTTCTTTAGGGGATCTTCCCCATGTAGGGATCGAACCTGAGAGTCTTGAAGCGTCTTCTGCATTGCAGGCAGATTTTTTAACTGCTGAGCCACCTGGGAAGCCCTTCCAGCTCAATGTCACCAAATTTTCAGATCTGTTCAGACAATACATTATCTAGACACATCTCAAAATAAACCCAATAAATACTTCCATAAAATCTTTCCCTGTCATTTTATGATTCATTTATCTCCAAAATGTGAGAACTGCTGAAGATAAAAATGTGGGGGTGCTGAGGTACTTTTCCAGAAAAACAAGACTATTTGCTGGCCCTTTCTGAAAAGCCTATCTGGTTTTACTTTATTTGGATAGTTTGTACAGAAAGTGTAACTTCATGGTAAGGAATATAAGTGATAAGTCTACAAGTGAACCAATTCATATTTAGTATTTATATGTTAAGCCTTGGGTATCTCATGTGTGTGTTAGTCTTGTTAGTATGTTTTCACTGTAGTTCCCATTCTTCATATGTAGACCATGCAATCTCAGTTTACAAAATCAATATGATTCCTGTATTTCTGGGTCAAAATTGTAGAACACAACTTTCCCATTTATGTTACTACAGAATACTGAGTGGAGTTCTTTGTGCTATGCAGAAGGTCCTTGCTGGTAATCTATTAATATTTTCAAATACAGCAGTGTGTGTATGTTAATCCCAAACTAATTTTCAATGGCCAGATAGAATAAAGAAAAAAATGAAACTGTCCCAATTATAATGTGCATAAACTAAAGTGATTGTGGTCACTTTTGCTTTCTCTGTTCTCTACAGTTAAAAAATTAAAATTATGAAAACAGGGATAAAAGTATTTTTCTAAGTATTTTCAGTTAGACATTCAGGTGGTGCTAGTGGTAAAGAATCTGTCTGCTAATGCAGAGACATAAGACATGGGTTCAATCCCTGGGTTGGGAAGATCCCCTGGAAAGGAAATGGCAACCCACTCTAATATTCTTGCCAGCAGAGTCCCATGGAGAGAGTAGCCTGGCAGGCAATAGTCCATGGGGTTGCAAAGAGTAATACACGACTGATGACTGATGTGACTTCAGTTCAGTTCAGTGCAGTCGCTCAGTCGTGTCCGACTCTTTGCGACCCTATGAACTACAGCACGCCAGGCCTCCCTGTCCATCACCAACTCCCAGAGTTCACTCAAACTCATGTCCATCGAGTTGGTGATGCCATCCAGCCATCTCATCCTCTGTTGTCCCCTTCTCCTCCTGCCCCCAATCCCTCCCAGCATCAGAGTCTTTTCCAATGAGTCAACTCTTCACATGAGGTGCCCAAAGTATTGGAGTTTCAGCTTTAGCATCATTCCTTCCAAAGAACACCCAGGACCGATTTCCTTTAGAATGGATTGGTTGGATCTCCTTGCAGTCCAAGGGGCTCTCAAGAGTCTTCTCCAACATCACAGTTTAAAAGCATCAATTCTTTGGCACTCAGCCTTCTTCACAGTCCAACTTTCACATCCATACATGACCACTGGAAAAACCATAGCCCTGACTGGACGGACCTTT